>NC_135239.1:25802438-26106529 GCF_051348905.1 Ranitomeya variabilis
AGCTGCCAAAAGAATGTTATTTTGTAATAGTAGCTCCTCTCTCCCTTTCATTGATGTAGCAATGCCACTTGCAATTAACCCTCCTCTTTGGGACAGGCGAAACATCAGGTTCTTCCACTCCTTTAAGAAAATACCTGGAGTTAAGTCCTCTGCTTGTAATTTTTTAGTCACTGTAAATGGGTGCTCTAGCAATTTTTCCAGCTCAGTCACCTGATTCCACTGACTTTCATTTAGCGTCAGTTGAGGGTTAGCCATGTCTACAAGAAAGGTTTTCAGTTCAACCAAGCGCTGAATCATTAAGTACTGCCCCATCCCGTGGCTTGATCAATAATTGCCCCTTTTCCAGCACGTCTCTTCAAAATTGAGTAAACTTTAGGGGTTCTGGGAACGGTAGCCAATTTTCTCACCTTGCCAATCAGTGCAGCAGCATGTCCTTCTTGCAGACTGTCTCTTATAGCCAGCTGTAGCGTATGCACAACACAGCGCATGTGATGAATGAAAGAACGTATTGACATAGTTTCAACAAGATCATCTAAACTATCATGTTGCTCTTCATCTGAAGCAACTTCAGTTTGCTCCTCAGTTACAATACTGTGTTCCTCTATTTCAAACATTTCTGTGTCTGTGGACCCAGAATGTTCTTCTAGCTGCTGGTCACCATCATTACTCTCATTCATTAGCTTAATAGTATTTATCATATTTGAAGCATTGTCAGTTACGACAGAAAGAACTTGCTCTTTTTTAAGTTCATAGTCTTGCAGAACCTTTTCCACCAAGACCTGGAGAAACTCACTGGTGTGATGAGCTTTGGTGTCTTTTACTGCTAATGTCTTGGTAACTATTTCATTTTTGTCACAAACAAATCGGACATTGATGGCAAAATAGTTCACTCTGTGACGTGTGCAGGCATCCATTTTAAGAAACAGAAAGCGTCCCTTGAGAGTTTTTTTAAGTTCTTCCTTTTGTTTAAAAGCTTCTTCGATTACTAATTTTCTAATACTCTCTCTCCAGAGAAACACCAAGCTTGCGGGCCATTTCCCCATTCAGACACATAAAAGCTGGTCGTGAAAATAATGAAATAGGCACACTATCCTTTGCAACAAGCTCTATGATCTGTTTTTTAAATGTATCTACTGTCATTGTGACAGTAACTTTGTCACTGACAAAATATCTTGCAACTGATGGCTGCAAAGTTCTCTGCTCCTTTGTGTGGCTGGAAGAGCTGGGCACTGGTTCATTGGTTTGGATGCAGTCTTTCTCATCCACTGCTTTCAGTACTTCTGGATGAAAGCGCTGTAAATGTCTCTTTAGATTAGAAGTCTGGTAGGAACATTTTTATCTTTGCCTGAATATGCACTGATCTTGGCTTCACAGCATTTGTTTTCATCTGGATCATTTGTCATACACTGACAGACATAATGTTTTCTATCTTGAGTGATGGTGAAATGTTCAAATACAGCTGATTTAATGTGATGCTTCTTTGACATTCTCAGGTTTTTATTTCTGCATTCACAATCCAAATGACAATTGTTTTTCCTAAAAACAATTGTACAAAATTATTGCCAGGTCGTACAACTGATATAGTGGTCAGTAATACTGTTATTCCTCATGTACTCACAGTTAACTGATGCAAAGTTTGTTGAAAGGATAATACTTCTTACAGTCTTCCTCTTCTGAGTAGCAGCTGTGAGATGCTTGGAAGATGCACACCTAGTAAACATCTAGTCTAGAGGAGGAGCTTTACTACTAAGAATTTGCAACACATTTTCACTTTCAGTTTCATACATTGTAAGTAGGGGGGTTGGGGCAGCATGAGATTAACCAAGTATAAGATTAGATAAGGGCAGTGGAGAACAGTGACACACAAGAAGTAAGAAATGTCTCTATCTCCAGCAGAACTGCTTATCACTGTTGTTCATAGTTTGATAGAACATATATATTTGAGTAACATTTATAAAATTCATATTAAAGTTCAATTATGAAATATTAATAATTTTTTTTTAAAGCTGGAGTCGGAGTCGGTACATTTCTACCGACTCCGACTCCAACCAAAACTAACTCTGACTCCACGACTCCGACTCAGACTCCACAGCCCTGATTCTGACCACTGTCACTTTATGAGGTCATAACTCTGGAAAGGTTGAACTCACTGATCTCACTGATTCTGAGATGGTTTTTTAATGACATATTGTACTTCATGATAGTGGTAAAAAAATTTCGAACTGCGTTTATTTGTGAAAATTTTTTTTTTTATTTTGCCATTTTAAAACTTTTAATTTTTATGCCCTTAAATCAGAGATTTATGTCACACCAAATAGTTAATAAATAACATTTTCTCACATGTCTACTTTACATCAGTACAATTTTTGAAACACATATTTTTTTAAACTTTAGGAAGTTAGAAGAGTTAAAAAGTTGACCAGCGATTTCTCATTTTTCCAACAAAAGTTACAAAACTATTGTTTTTATGAACCACGTAATTTTTTTGAAAACAAAACTATTCTAACCCTAACACAACCCTAACTCTAACCCTAACCCCAACTGCACAAACTGGAAAAAAAAAATATAATTTTTATCTAACTAAGGGGGTGACAAAAGGGAATTTGACGTACTATGTTTTTAATAACTGTGATAGGGTCTATCACAGTGATCAAAAGAAACCAACAGTAAAAATTTCCCATTGTTGCCGGGTACTGGGCCGTCAGATCACGGTGGGCGCGCTGTGCCATTTTATTCCCAGGAAGATGACACTGAGCAGGAGGACGGATCAGGAGGACTCAGGGATGGCAGAGGTATCGGGGTCTCAGAGGGCATCATTTCTCTCTCCTCTGACATATATATCATGTCAAAAGAGTGAGAAATCATTGTAACAGCGGGCACACTTTTTTTGTGTGCTACTCCCAGTAGCAAGGAACCTGGATATTTTCCAACTCTGGGGGGTGCTACGGCGTTATTCCCGTTTTAAAACTTCAATTGAATAATAAGTACCCTTAGCGGCTGCCGTTTTAATGCGTATCACCGGTAAATAAGGGGTTAAAGATCATCATTCTTTGCAGCACATCATGCTGTGTAAACGAGACATGTACTGCTGAGAACGATGTCACACGTGGATCGTGGACCCACTGTGCTACGGACCGGGTTTACCTAGAAGAGGCATGGCTAAGCAGCTCCTTGGTTTTTACTGGAGCCTCTGATGGTGAGTTCAGGCTTCAGCTGCAGGTAGCCACCAGGTACCACTCTTAGGCTTTTCCTGGTATTGAAACTGTTGACCCCAGGTGTAAGGATCGCAGACTCTAACACAGGCTCGGAGTCACTGGCAGGACAGGATTCGGACACTGTTCAGACAACACGAATTTTGGGTCACCCAATAGTATTAGTATTGTGGTTTGTCCTGATGAAGTTTAATTACCTCGAAATGCATTGAGGAATGAAACCGCTTCTATACTCCATTTGGTTTCCTATTGTGTAGCGTATCCCTGGCAGCGCGAGAATGTCACAACCCTTTCAGGTGAGCATAATCTGATTTAATCTATTCTCTGTTTATCGGGTGAGTCCCTATTGCGCTTTTTTGTCTTTCCAGTTTTCTATTTACCAGATAGACTAGACATTAACTCGGAGTCACATGCAGGACAGGATTCTGATACTGTAACAGGCTCCGACAGTATGGACTCTGGAGCGCTATCCAAGACAGATACTGGTGCTGGTTCAAGTACAACTGGAATGATGTCAGGGTTCAGGTATCGCAGGTGCGGCTTCAGGGTTCAAGTACCGCAGGTGTGGTGTCATTATTCAGGTACCACTTGTGTGGTGTCAGGATACAGGTACCGCAGGTGCAGGTTCAATGATTGTTGGACAGGTTCAGTGGAGCAAGCCTGATGATATGGGTTTTTTTCACAGCCACATGCGTTGGATACTTGACCAGGAGTCATCGTGGTCCCACTGCTGAGCTATATATGAGTATCCTACAAGACGAGTTACTTTGTACACTTAAGTACTATCGGTATGAAAAGGACGACATAGTGTTTGAGCATGATGACAACACGAAGCATACGTTGAGATTGGCAAAGGAATGGTTCAATGACTATGAAGTAGAGGTGCTGGATTGACCCCCAAAGTCCCCAGACCTCAACCCAATCAAATATTTGAGAATAGTGTTGAAGGAAAAACTGTATAGATACACAAGTGGGTTGACCAGTATGCACCAACTTTGGCAACGTGTAGAAGAGACCTGGGATCAGATGTTGGTGGAGAAATGCTTGAATCTGTTCGAGAGCATGCCCAGAATGATTTTGGCATTGTTGAAAACCAAAAAGTGGATTTACAAAATCCTAACAAAATAAAAAAATTAATATTTAAATTTTTAGGAGAAAAAACAGTAACAATAGAGTGACAATAATCTGCATAACTAATCATATGCTAAATAGTTGCAATTCAAATTTATGTATAAGATAGCCAAGATGATTGTCCAGTGATGGTAGTCGAATCAGTAGTGGATGGTGAGATACGGAGCCTGGAAGACAAAAGTTCAAAACATTGTTTTTTGCTCTTCAGCGTATATTTTTCACAGCCTGGTCCCCGGCTCTCCCGCAAATGGATCCTCACAGTGGTGACTAAACATATGGTCAGGAGTAAAACAAGGGAAATTCTCAGACTAAAGACTCGCTCATACTGCCGAATAAGGCTACTTTCACACTAGCGTCGTGCACTGCACGTCGCTATGCGTCGTTTTGTAGAAAAAACGCATCCTGCAAAAGTGCTTGCAGGATGCGTTTTTTCTCCATAGACTAGCATTAGCGACGCAGTGCGACGCATTGCCACACGTCGCAACTGTCCTGCGACGGTTGCGTCGTGTTGCATCGGACCGTCGCCACCAAAAAACGTTGCATGTAACGTTTTTTGGTGCGTCGTGCCCAGCATTTCCGACCGCGCATGTGCGGCCGGAACTCCGCCCCCGCCTCCCCGCACCTCACAATGGGGCAGCAGATGCGTTGAAAAACAGCATCCGCTGCCCCCGTTGTGCGGCGCTTCCACATTATGCGTCGGTGCGCCGCAACGTCGCATTGCGACGTGCAGTGCACGACGCTAATGTGAAAGTAGCCTAACACGTGAGCTGAGTGCTATCTGATGTTTTATCGAATAGCACGCTGTACCCAATGTTATATTATAGGGCCGTGCAGATCAGTGATTATTATCTCAAGCCGTTTTGGCATCAGATAACAATTGAAGCATTCTGTGAGTGGCTCCGATATATCAAATCACACGCACTCATATAAGTCTATGGGTGTGTGAAACATCCGACAGGACTCTGATGTCGTCCGAGTGCAGTCCGATGTACGTGGACAGAGACAATGGAGAAAATGGAGAAATTACGTTCTCCATACCTGTACTGCTATTGGAGAATCAGATCACTGTAAGATGACACTCTGCACAAGCGGTGACAGAGTTTGAGCTGTGTGTCATTAGCTTAATTGGCCCGATTCTCTCGCATCAGAGATTCGACACCAAGGTGAGCGTACCCTATGGGTAATTAGGTACACTGGTCATGGTGGTAGTTGCTTCTTTTTTTTTTTTTAATATATGCCAGATTGAGATATTTTAATATTAATTAATAAGTTATATCTTACCTACTTAATTTATGATGTCCATAAAATACCTAGCGTGTGCACATCCGAAGCTGCACCTTAAGCCTCATTCAGACATCCATGATTCTTCACGTATGGAAAATATGGTACCGGTATCATCAGTGTTTTGGATCCAAGTTTCATCAGAGTTTGGTCCATGTGTCAGTTTTTACCATCAGTGATTTTCACAGATATGGATAAATAAATAAATAAGCTTCTCCTATTCATTGCAGTGTTAATCATAGACAGCACACTGATTTCATACTGATGCCATATATGTGCTGTCCATGATTTTCCTGGACCTATAGACTTGTATGTTTGATTTTCACCTATGATGGCAGTAAAAAATGGACAGACATGCCTCCGTGATTTTTGCATGGACACATGGTCTGCAATAATGCATGGACATGTGAGCAGTCCCATAGATTAAATGAGTACGTTTTCTATGAAAAACACGGCTAAAATACGTACGCGAAAATTGGATGTCTGAATGAGGCCTTATATATCTGATGGCCAAATGTTCTTTTTATTCATACAGTATATATTCCCACCCTCTCCCTGCCGACATTCCCATGCACATTTACTCTGGGATCAGCCATGCTTATTTGATTTTTCACTAAGCAGAAGGGGAAAATCCAGATATCTTTTGCAGTGGCGTATGTCCCTCGAGAACACAGGATTGCTCTTGTTGAAATTGAAATGTATTGGCGGTGTGTGGATATTTTCTGCGCTGCCACAACAATTTAATTTCAAGACTTGATGAGGTAGTAATGGTGGTTTATTCAACGCATTTCAGGGTCTCAATGACCCCTTCTTCAGGAAATGCCACACAAGAAGTTCTTGTGTTTTTGTGTGGCATTTCCTGAAGAAGGGGTCATTGAGACCCTGGAACGCGTTGAATAAACCACCATTACTACTTCATCAAGTCTTGAAATTATATTGTTGTGGCAGACCAGAAAATATCCACACACCTCCAATAAATTTTAATATATGGCCGGTTACCGTCCCGTGGATCTGCAGCAGCTGACAATTTCAGCGTGTGTTTCTCATCAACAAGGTGAGCAGTTTTGTTGAAATATACTATCCTTAGTCTGTGGGATAAGACCCTATTGCGCTTTTTTTCTCCTTCTTGAAACACTTGTTGAAATTGAACACACATTACATAGCTGGCTGGTCCCACCAACTGTCTAGGCTGACATTCTACTAATGTGTATGGTCACCTGTACTACCTGCAACATCCAGTAATAAGCGATGGCTCAAACATATCTATGATTATAAAAACGTTGCAAGTGAAAACTTCATTAAGAGGTGTGCAGACTTTGTGAACGGAGCCAAACTGTGTGAAGTGATGTTAACATCATGCAAGTAAATGTTAATGATTGGTGATAAGTAACCAGCGGTCACACTGCGACAGAACATACACAGGATTCTAATAATGACTGATGGACCGCGTTGATTAATTTTGGGATTCATTTGGGTTGTGTGCTATATTTGCGGTCCATAAAGTAACCTAAACATAGGCAGAGCCTTATACAGTAAGATACGCAGAGGTCCAGAGACCCCTTTCTCTCTGGGCTCTTTGTGGTACTTGATGCAGTGCGCCGTTACTGAGAATTTCTCCCCAATAAACAATGCTGTGAATAGCAATGGAATATGGCTTCTGATGGAGTCCGGTTCATACAGAAGCCAATGCAGAAAATCCTCTGTACGACTCTAAGAAATTGAAAGCAAACTATAGACATCTATAGTTATTGTATTATCGCCCCTTACAACTCTGAGTTTTGCAATAATCCGTAACATTCTTCAATGCATGAGGCGTAAATCTGTAATATACTGCACAAAAAAAGGGAAAATATGCTGTAATACAACACACTTTTGGCTCCTTCCCCATCTATATGATTACCACTTAATCCAATTCAGATGACTGTTCTCCTTCCTCACGTTAATATCTTACAGACTCCTGGGGAGTGTGATTTTCCAGTGTAAGCCTCTTCAGATGGAGAATGAATAAGATAACAATATACCGATATTTGCCAGAGGATTAACTGAATTATTTCACTTGTTAATCAACCATTTAGGGCCGACTTGTAAGAGCCACATTCATCATCGAGATGTAAATGTGAAAACCAAACAAAAAATGGGAACATTAAAGCCATTGTTGTTTTTCTCTCAGATTCTTTATTAAATCTGTTTCTGAAAACCGTCTTTTTCGCTATTCGGGAAATGATCTGTGTTTCTTCTGAGGAAACCCTGGTAACTTGCTGTTATATCTAATCAGTCGGGAAGATGCATCTATCTGCTTGGCAAATCGATTTTTCATTTCTAAAAAGAAGGAAAAATATGGTTATACTGTAGCAAAGATAAAAGGGCACTTGTACTGTGATGGGTGGACAGTTATATACAGTCCATAAAAAGAGTTTTTCTGGTATTTATATTAGAGATTGTCAACTGCAAAATCGGTTGTCTGTGGCTACAAAACAGTGTAAAAGGATGATGGACTCATTTGTAGGATCCAGGATGCCAATCATCTACTTATCTCTGATAGCATATAGCCAGCCATGGATATTACATTTCTGATTGCATTTCCTGAGGGATTCACCCACAATTAGAAAAAACATGTACTGGAAGTGTTGGACTTATAGTCATTTTCTTCACCCTCTGGATCTGCCCATTCACCTAACTTCTTTCTACCTAATGCATAAAGTCAATTTACAGATGAAAAGAATTGTTGCCTTGTGTTGGTAGAAGAAATGAGCTACTATGTTTGCAATCTGCAATTAGTCAAATTAATTTTCTCTGTGATTTGAAATTGAAGAAAACAATGGCAAACTAATTTGCCTATTATATTCTGTCATGCTGTCAAATTGGATGTATCAATCTGCTTATCTCCCGGTGCGATGCAAGGTGCTGCTTATATACAAATAGTAAAACAGAAATGTGGTAATAGATTGCATTATGATGCTGCTTTTGCAGTGATTTAGTCTCCGGTCACGTCGCTTTTGAGTATCATGTCCAGCATGCATGATGGACAAATGTATGTCTCACATGTTTGCAACTGTATGGTCATTCCCTTAGTGACCGGGCCAAATTTTTAAAATCTGACCAATGTTACTTTATGTGGTAATAACGCTAGAATGCTTCTACAAATCCCAGTGATTTTGAGATTGTTTTTTTCGTGGCACATTATAATTTATGAGAATGGTAAACTTAGGTCGATATATTTTGTGTTTATTTATAAAAAATATCAATCCTCAGTCCAGAGCCTCTCAACTTGCCAAATCAGTTCTCACGAGGGCCAACAGCCCGAAACACAGTGTCTGCCAATTGAGATACTGATTTGGCTTTTATCCTAAGTCATTTTGCAAGACTCGTTAAAGGGTTTCTTGTGACTTGTAGGATCGCTACTTCCAACAGGTGGTGCTATAGAGTTCAAGTCCTTTTTTTCTGAAGAGGCAATTTGCATAAAAAATATCAGAAATTTGACAAAATTGTAACAAAAAATCCAATTTTCAAACTTTGAATGATTATCCCTTTAATCCAGATAGTCATACCACAGAAAAACATTAATAAATAACATTTCCCTCATGTCTGCTTTACATCAGCACCATTTGTAAATTGTTATTTAAGTTTGTTAGCCTTTTAGGAGGTTTAAAAATGTGGCAGTAATTTTTCATTTTTTCAAGGAAATTTACAAGATTTATTTTTTTGAAGGACCTATTCAAGTTTGAAGTGACTTTGGGGGTCCAATATATTGGAAAACCTCCAAAAGTGATACCTTTTTAAAAACAGCACCCCCAGACATATTGAAAACTGCTGTCAGGTAGTTCATTAACCCTTCAGGTGTTTTTCAGGAATTAATACAAAGTGACATGACCGGAATAAAAGTTTATTTGTACCACCTAAATGTCACTAACTTCTGAACAGGCTATTACAACCGGCAGACTCTAAGGCCGCTATTTGGCCATGAATTGCCATGTCAAACATCAGCACCTCATAATCATGATCTCACTGGGCCAATGAGGTTAAAAAGGAAGCCCCCACGCTGTTAACCATTTATATGATGTACGGTAGTCACTATTGACACCAGCATCAGAGGGGTTAAATAGATATGGTAGGTGCCAAAAGTGATTGTGGCTGATACAGCAAGTTGTCAGCTATGGTATACAGCTACAGGATTCTCACCTTTAGGCCGAGATCACACATACGCGAGATACAGCCGAGTCTCGCAGGTGAAAACCCAGCTCTGGCGCCGGCACTCCAGAGCGGAGCGTGCAGCTCCATGTATTGCTGTGCGGCCGCACGCTCCACTCTGGAGTGCCGGCGCCAGAGCTGGGTTTTCACCTGCGAGACTCGGCCGTATCTCGCGTATGTGTGATCCCGGCCTTATGGGGATGCTATTCTCTTATATCTCAGGTCAGTAAAAAGACGTATTGGAGGTCATTAAGGGGTTAAATACATACATTTGTGTTAATAAACATAATGGACTTGTCTATTTAAGGGCGCATGCAGACAACTGTAGTTTCAGTCCGAGTGTGATCCATCAAAATATCGGACCATACTCAGACCAATGTTATTCAATGAGACAATGCAAATGTCTGATTTTTTTTTCCTTGGACAGAGTGGTCCAAGGAAAAAAATCATAGCATGCAAGATTTGAATCTGGTCATTGGATGGCACTCACCCATTCATGCCTAGGGGATACTTGGAAAATATCGGACGGCACTCAGATAATATCCAAATGCTGCCCGATATTTACAGACAGACTGAATGGATAGGAAGGAGAAACTTTTTTTTTTATTAACTTTTCCACACCTAAGAAAAATGGATCCAACTCTTATCAATGTCTGATCAGCATAATCAGGCTGTTTTTCTCAGATGGAGAACATAGTCATCCACACCTCCCCCATTACTGATGAAACAAGGGTAAGCTTATGTATATTGACCAAACCTGATGTATACGCCCAGCTTAGTGGATTTTTTATAGCCCCACATAATGTGATTTATACTATCACTATCCAATGCCCAGGACCCACACTAATCACTAGCATAAACTGGTGCTGTTTATCAGTATTTATCCAGGCACATGCCCCTTTATTCTCTTGATATTGGTGAGGGACCCAGATGGTGACTTCCCCAGTCTAAATGACAAGGTATTGCTTAAAGGGAACCTATCACCCCGTTTTTTTCGGTATGAGATAAAAATACTGTTAAATATGGCCTGAGCTGTGCATTACAATAGTGTAGTTTGTGGACCCCGATTCCCCACCTATGCTGCCGAAATACGTTACCAAAGTAGTCATTTTCGCCTGTCAATCAGGCTGGTCAGGTCGGATGGGCGTGGCTTCTTCCCCCAGATATTGCGTAGTTTTCCGTTGGTGGCGTAGTGGTGTGCGCATGTCCAACGTCCCCAATCCTGCACGGGGGGGTGAAAATAGCAGCGATGTCCGTTATTCCATTGGTGGTCGGTGGGCGCGGCCATCTTCCTTTGGCCGCGCGTGCGCAGAAGCGGCGCTCTGCTGGCCGCGGCTTCAGGAAAATGGCCGCCGTGATCTCCATCTGCGCACGCGCGGCATCCCGCGGCCAAGATGGCCGCGCCCACCGACCACCAATGGAATAACGGACATCGCTGCTATTTTCACCCCCCCGTGCAGGATTGGGGACCTTGGACATGCGCACACCACTACGCCACCAACGGAAAACTACGCAATATCTGGGGGAAGAAGCCACGCCCATCCGACCTGACCAGCCTGATTGACAGGCGAAAATGACTACTTTGGTAACGTATTTCGGCAGCATAGGTGGGGAATCGGGGTCCACAAACTACACTATTGTAATGCACAGCTCAGGCCCTATTTAACAGTATTTTTATCTCATACCGAAAAAAACGGGGTGATAGGTTCCCTTTAAGGATTTATGGTAAAACGGAGATCTCACAGGTTAATGCTGATCCAGCTCCTCTTTGTTTACCCAGAATGCCGACACTTGGGATCCAAGTTTGTCTCTATAGCCTTCTATTTAATTTGGATAAGAACTGATTATTTACATACTAAAAAACAAGCTTCCCTATATACACGCATGTGTTGAGCGAAATACTTTTCTCAATACAAAAGCATGGGTAGTCCTTTGTAGTTTTCAGTCCGCATTAAATAAAGCAAATTTTACAGCCCCCGCTGAGCTTGTTTTCTCCTCTCTCTGTATACTTCCTTTATACACCTTAATTACACCAGTTCTTTCATACCAGTGAAGCCGTATTTGTGCACAACATGATGGATTATATATTGACAGCCTTCAGCATGTGGCCTAATGGCTCTCCCCACTGTGTGTCGCATGCAAATCAATATATCATCACTATACCTCTCAAATAATTTAGTAGCATCGATACCCTCACCCCTACTTTTATCCTGCCAAAATATGCCAAACACTTCAGGCACAGCCAGAAATAAAGGGCCAGCGGGTTTTTTTCAAGGATGATGTTTATTTTCCTGTTAGGAATTGACTGTAGACTTTTGACAAATTATAGCACAAATAAGTCATGTATTCTGGTGTCACAGAGGCGTCTCCTGATGATACTTTGTATTTCTGCTAAGCACCAGCTCGGTGCATTGTGTATGTACATCATTTCTCCAAATGTCTACACAAACCATAAGGTTAAGGTAACAAGATGTCCTGTTAGATCTACAATTGCCCATTGTTCTCCTATTACTATAGAATATATTTTTCCTTATCTTGAACCTCAACATGTTCCAAATTAACATATGCAAGTCAAATAATACATACAGTTCATGTTCATGGTGGTAAAAACTGTTTATTCAACTTCTGTACAGATACTATACTCTTTCCACATATATAATTCCCATGTTTAAATAAATATTTGAATTTGTTTTGTTAATTTTAGTTTGTCAGAGGCTATTCTAAAGTATCTGAGTTTTGAGACCATCTAGCAGAGTGTTCCCCTTAAGGTACCGTCACACTAAACGATATCGCTAGCGATCCGTGACGTTGCAGCGTCCTCGCTAGCGATATCGTTTAGTTTGACATGCAGCAGCGATCAGGATCCTGCTGTGATGTCGCTGGTCGCTGAATAAAGTCCAGAACTTTATTTGGTCGTCCGATCGCCGTGTATCGTTGTGTTTGACACCAAAAGCAACGATACCAGCGATGTTTTACACTGGTAACCAGGGTAAACATCGGGTTACTAAGCGCAGGGCCGCGCTTAGTAACCCGATGTTTACCCTGGTTACCAGCGTAAAAGTAAAAAAAACAAACAGTACATGCTCACCTGCGCGTCTCCCAGCGTCTGCTTCCTGCTCTGACTGAGATCCGGCCCTAAAGTGAAAGTGAAAGCACAGCGGTGACGTCACCGCTGTGCTGTTAGGGCCGGCGCTCAGTCAGTGTCAGGAAGCAGACGCTGGGGGACGCGCAGGTGAGCATGTACTGTTTGTTTTTTTTACTTTTACGCTGGTAACCAGGGTAAACATCGGGTTACTAAGCGCGGCCCTGCGCTTAGCAACCCGATGTTTACCCTGGTTACCCGGGGACCTCGGCATCGTTGGTCGCTGGAGAGCGGTCTGTGTGACAGCTCTCCAGCGATCAAACAGCGACGCTGCAGCGATCGGCATCGTTGTCGCTATCGCTGCAGCGTCGCTTAATGTGACGGTACCTTAACTCCAGTATCCAAGAGCTACCAACACATCATTCTTTCAGGATTTCCTTAGTATTGCATGGAATTATTACCTGTGCAATACTAAGGAAATACTGAAAGCATGATCTATTGGTGGCTCTTGAGTTTGGAAACACTTGCCTACCAAATGGGCTGACCATACAGATTCAGCTACAACTCCTCTGTTTGCTTGATGAGTGGTGATCTCTACTTCCAAATCCAGACCTTAAAGGGGACTTTAACATTGACGGCCTCAGATAGGTCATCCATGTATGACCCATGGGGGTGCAACAGCTGGTTCCTCCCGACGATCTGCTGTTTCCAGTGTCGGCAGCGACCGGAACTGCTCAGTTACGGAGCTGCAGAACACAGCTCCATTGACAGAATAGTGGCTGTGACCTGGTGCTACACATCCCCACTATTGATATGAATCGGTGGAGAGGGTGCTGGATGGGGTGTCGCACCCTTACCGATCAGACATTGATGACCTAGGTCATCAATGTTAAAGTCCCGGACAACCTCTTTAACATTAATGCCATGTCTCGGTGATGTCAAAAAGATTGTGAAATGTGTTTACTTTTTTTTTATTAAGAATAAAAGGCTGTGCTCTTCCAGGACACCTCATTGATCACACATTTTTCATGATTATAATCACAGATCCTACCTAAAATGTATATGGGTATGTTAAAAAATGTCTCCGCCTTCTCCATTCTGGCAGTCTGGTGCTTTCCATGGACTTATTGACTTTCCTGGCCGAGTGCTATCCAAGGTTCAGATCAAACTTGAGCATGCTGCAATTTTTCTTCCCTGGACGAGCTTTGTTTAAGGAAAAAGTTGGACTTGTGAATGGTCCTGTAGAATATCATGGAGACGAGCCCTATCTGTCAAAACGGCTGATGGCATTCGTCCGACTATTACGATCGTCTGCATGATCCCTAAGAATAGATCATCAATTTTAGAGTTCTGGAAAACTCCTTTAGGATATGTTCATTACATATTTGCTACATGTTCTCGGTTCAAATTTGTGGCTAGAAAATCCACATTGTAATACAGTAACTAGCTTAATAGATGAGATTCCAATAAATATAATCTGCTTGTGGCAGGAAAAAATTAAGAATCTGTACCATGACATATCTTTGTGCAGAATGCATCGCATACAGATTTTGCTGAAGATAAATGATGGATGGGAAAATCTGTAGCAAATCTACTGTGTGTGAATATATGCATAAGGTTCTGAATAACTCTTTTAGGCTATGTGCAGACGTTCAGGATTTTTAGCGTTTTTTTAGCGTTTTTTTTTCAGCCGTTCTCCGCTGAAAAAACACATAAGCATCCCATCATTTTTAATGCATTCCGCATTTTTTGTGCACATGCTGCTTTTTTTTCCACGGCGGAATAGCATTCCGGAAAAAAAACGCAGCATGTTCATTCTTTGTGCGGAGTCGCGGCGATTCCGCACACATAGGAATGCATTGATCCACTTACTTCCTGCATGTGGCAAGTAAGCGGATCATGTGCGGTTGGTACCCAGGGTGGAGGAGACGAGACTCTCCTCCAGGCCCTGAGAACCATATACCTGTAAAAGAAAGAATTAAAATAAAAAATTGTGATCTACTCACCTTCCGGCGGCCCTCGGCCCCGCTCCTCACGATGCTCCCGTTCCTAGTAATGCCTCACGGCAATGACCTGTGATGATGTAGCGGTCTCTCGTGAAGCTACGTCATCTGGGGTCATTGCCGCGAGGCATTACTGGGAACGGGAGCATTGCGAGGAGCGGGAAAGCTGCGGGGGCCGTCGGAAAGTGAGAATATCACGATTTTTAATTTTTTTTTATTATTTTCAACATTAGATCTTTTACTATTGATGCTGCATAGCATCAATAGTAAATAGTTGGTCACGCTTGTCAAACAGTATGTTTGACAAGTGTGACCAACCTGTCAATCAGTTTTCCAAGTGATGCTACAGATCAGGGGTGGATTAAGGGTAGCCAGGGCCCCGGGCTGTTCAGACACTGTGCCCCCCCCCCCCCCGGTCATGTGACGGGGGTCATGTGACGGGGGTCATGTTATACCCGAACCAGATTATTCCAGAAAAATGGCCGGGCCCTACTCTACTGTAACCTATTAAATATTTGTTAAAATCTGCAATACAATTTAGGTATATTTTGACCAATAATATCACATACAAGGAACAAATACCACCGCGCCATGACCAGACCACAAATTACAACCACAGTGATCGAATAATATCACATACAAGGAACAAGTACCACCGCACCATGTCAAGACCACATATTACCACCACTTGGTGACCAAATAGCACATTTAAGGGACAATTACCACAACACCATTTCCAGACCACATATTACCACCACATAGTGACTGAATACTACAATACTGATCAGTAATTAAAATAAAACAAAAAAACACAATACTATCACCATAAGTGCCAGTATTCACAGGAGATCTGTACTTAGTATGCAGTGTCTGTGTAGAGGTAATACAGAGATCTCTGGTGGTATTATACACAGGAGCTCTGTATATAATGTATAGGTAATACAGTGATCACTGGTGACATTGTACACAGGACCTCAGTATATAGTATACAATACAGTGTATAGTGTCAGTGCATAGGTAACACTGACTCACCAGTGACGTCTCTAGGTGAAGTCCTTCATCTTTCATCCAGCACAGACCGCCATCATTTCTTCCAGCCAGGACTCGTTTCTGCAGGAAATAACTCAGTTATCTCGAGCTCTGCTTGCAGAACACATTACTTAATTTTTCACAACTTCTACATTACACCACATGGAGAAAAAAAGGCGATATAGTGTCACTCTGCACAGTAACAGGACCGCCCCCATTTAAAACAGTATACTCAAAAAATTAAATAAATACATCACTGCAGTAATAATATCCCTTAATTAGCCCCTATGGTAATAATATTCCCACACCCTGGCCCCGTGTGTCTCATTCCTGGCTCCAGCCATATGTTCTCCCATCCTGCACTCATGAGTATCCATTCTACCCCATGTGATCTCCCCATCCTGCCCCATCTGTCTCCATCGTATCCATCCTGCCCCATGATCCAATCCTGCCCCATGTCTTTCATTCTGCCCCGTGTCTCCAATCATGCCCCGTGTCTACATTCTGCCCATGGCTCCAGTCCTGCCCCCAGTGTGTCCAGCAGTCTGCCCCAGTGTGTCCAGCATATTACCCCCAGTGTGTCCAGCATATTACCCCCAGTGTGTCCAGCAATCTGCCCCAGTATGTCCAGCAATCTGCCCCAGTGTGTCCAGCATTGCCCCCAGACAGTGTCTCCAGCAATCTGCCCCAGTGTCTGACTCCAGCATATTGCCCCCAGTGTGTCCAGCATTGCCCACAGACAGTGTGTCCAGCAATCTGCCCCAGTGTGTTAAGCAATCTGCCCCAGTGTGTCCAGCATATTACCTCCAGTGTGTCCAGCAATCTGCCCCAGTATGTCCAGCATTGCCCCCGTGTGTCCAGCATTGCCCCAGTGTGTCCAGCATATTACCACCAGTGTGTCCAGCAATCTGCCCCAGTATGTCCAATTGTCCAGCATTGCCCACAGTGTGTCCAGCATTGCCCCAGTGTCTCCAGCATTGCCCCAGTGTCTCCAGCATTGCCCCAGTGTCTCCAGCATTGCCCCAAGACAGTGTGTTCAACAATCTGCCCCAGTATGTCCAGCATATTGCCCCAGAGTATCTAGCATTGCCCCCAGTGTGTCCAGCAATCTGCCCCAGTGTCTCCAGCATATTACCCCCAGTGTGTCCAGCAATCTGCCCCAGTGTCTCCAGCATTGCCCCAGTGTCTCCAGCAATCTGCCCCAGTGTGTCCTCCAGCATTGCCCCAGTGTGTCCTCCAGCATTGCCCCAGTGTGTCCTCCAGCACTGCCCCAGTGTGTCCAGCAATATGCCCCAGTGTCTCCAGCATTGCCCCAGTGTCTCCAGCAATCTGCCCCAGTGTGTCCTCCAGCATTGCCCCAGTGTGTCCAGCAATCTGCCCCAGTGTCTCCAGCATTGCCCCCAGTGTGTCCAGCATTCTGCCCCAGTGTCTCCAGCATTGCCCCCAGTGTGTCCACCGTTAGCTTATAAAAAAAAAACAAAAAAAACATCTCCTCACCTGACCAGCGATCCAGGCGGCGAGCTCCCTCCAGCAGCGCACACTCGCCGGCGACTGACAATGACGTCAGACGCCGGCGACGTGTGCGCTGCGGGCGGCCGACTTCAGCTGCCAGCCTCCAATTGGCTGGTGGCTGTTGTTAACTATTGACGTGTGGGTGCGCGCCCGCACGTCAATAGAAAACCGCCGCAGCGCCGGAAGGGGCCCGGTGAGCAGATGAGAAGGGGCCCGATGCGGGCCCCCTCTCTCTGCCCACCGGGTCCGGGGGCACATAAATGCCGGCGGGCATTCACAGTACTCGGGCGGATTATCAGAGCGTCAATCTGTGCGATAGCCCAGGGCCCCCCCACACCACTGGGCCCTGGGCTGCCGCCCATATTGACCCTCTGATAATCCGCCCCTGCTACAGATCGCTTGTAAAATGCTAACATTCTGCAAGCTAATTATGCTTGCAAAATGCTAGTGTTTAGCGGGAATACGCATACCAATTCCGCATGCATTATACCCACGGCAGGGAGTTGCGGAATTGCCATGGAAATTTCCGCGGCAATTCCGGACGTGTGCACATAGCCTTAATATCAAAAGTCTGGATGAACTGGTAGGTCAGTGTCTTTGGGATCATACAGATATCCGTGGATCTCGATCTGATCATGTACCGCATAGCATGGACAGGCTGCGGGTCTCCCAAACAGAGCATGACAGCTTCAGATATTTATACAAGTCTGTCACGCTTTGGTCTGGAGATCCGCGGAAAGTCCATGATTAGGTTAAGATCCATAGAGGTCTGCATGAGCCCGTAGAGTAATTTTCAGTAAAATTCTACAGACATTATTGTCATGAGAAGTTTGTGACCTATATGACTTCTATAGTTGATGCTCAAATTTTACCTCTTCCTTCTTTAGTCTTGGGTTTTTATCAGGCAGCAGAATCTTCAAACACAGGAACATGTCCCAGACACATTGATCAGTTATGTCGAAAAAAATGCTTTGAATTGACGCTCCTGACACTTTGTAATACGTTGTGGCATTTAATCAATCACGTAGTTGAATACATTCTGATTCATTCTAAAGAAGGGCCTATATTTAATGCGTTCATTTAAATGCTCACAATTGGCTCCATTTTTATATACCCTGTGGCAAAAATAGAAAGACATTGAAAATAGGAAACTGCTGACCAGTATAAAGATTAGCAGATATATTTGTTGAAGATTTTTTGATTTAAGACATTTTTTCAGCAGCCTAAAGTGCTCTAGAGTACCAAGCGTTATGGGCTGGCATCACATCTTGGCTGTTAAAAGAGGTTTTCTGGGATTGTATGAAATTTTATAACAAAAAAACAGCCCCACACTTAAAACCTGGCATCAAAATCTCTTCTTAGTAAATTTTATGTATTAACAAGCAACACATATAAGACCTTCACCTGTTTCCACCACACTATTATAGGTCAAGAGTTCAAGCTTTTTCTGTTTTCGATTATCTGAATTTCCAAAGTGATGTCCAAATATTTTTGACCGAGACATTACATGATGGAGTTAGCATCTGCACACCTGTGCGACATTTTGGGGATGTTGCCCTTCTGAAAGAAAAAGAAAAAGCTTTAAAGATGTACCTTGAAACTTCAGAATCCTAATATAAAATAAATAAGGGAAAAATCGGAAAACTTATGTACCTACTAAAGTATTGCTGGCTTCTGTTTTGGCAAATGGGCCTGTGCGCAGCCGTGGCCAAAAGTTTTGACACAAATTTTGTTTTTCACCTTGCCTCGTCTAGATTTATAGGCTTTTAATCAAACGTTTGTTAGGGCTAGCGGAACGCAACGAATGAAGATAGAGATTTTATTATAATAGATGCGTTCGCAGCCCGGGGTCCACCGTGCAGGCGAACCTGCTGCTAGCAGATGGCGGAACTATATGGCGGTATGAGCTAACTCTGTTACTTCACAGAGTAGCCGTGAACTCAAAGCACTGCGCCCTGTTAGACTTCACAGTGGCAAAGGCTAACTACCCAAACGAGAGCAGTCAGTGGTCATGCACGCACACAAAACTCCTAGCCGGAGGTGCCAGCGTTCTAGAGGCTTATTCCAGCCAGGTCCCTGAATACACAAACACACAAACTCCTCGCCGGAGGTGCCAGCATTCTAGGGGCTTATTTCAGCCGGGTCCCTGAACACAATCATACAAGACCACACTGGCGCAAAGTACATAACTTAGAACAATACTAGCGCATGGCCGTGCGGCCATGCGAGCCTTAAATAGTTGCAGCACGTACAGGACCTTCCTAGAAGGAACAATGAGAGGCTGCCACAAAGCGTGAGCACCTACAGGACCTTCCTGAAGGACCAATGGCCTAAGCTGCAGTATCTGATCATGTGACCCTCGATCTCCACTGAGAGATCTTACTCTGGGCATGCTCAGAACGAGAAAAGCAGGACTTAGTCCCAAAAGCGTCTGCTCGCCGCTGCCCAGCACTGACTTCAATGGAAGAAGCAGGGAAAGCAGCAGTAACTCTTTTTACAAAGTCAGACTGAGTGAGACGCTGGGACCGATGTCTCTGCTGAGCAGGCTCCACTGCAGCAGGAGAAGAATGGGAGACCACAGCGGAGATGGCCCGAGATTCCCCCTGTGCAGAGGCGGGAACTCGACCCCTAACATTGTTTCTGTTTACTGAAGTAAAATTCTAAACATTTCATCAGTTTTTAAACTTTTATTACAAATACATCAAGTTTATGCAAAATCTCAATATATATGTTGACCCTTAGTTCTCCAGACTTCTGCCTTCTCCCGAGCAGCTGAATATCAGCATCTGGGCCAAATCCTTACTGAGGACTGCCTATTCTTACCTAATCAGTGCTTGGAGTTTATCACAATTTCTGTGTTTTTTGTCCAACCGCTTTTTGAGGATGGCCACAGGTTCTCAATGGGATGAGATCTGGGTAGTTTCTTGGCCATGGACACAAAATTTCAATATTTTGCTCACCGACTCACTTATCACTTTTGCCTTGTGACATGGTCTCTAGTGATGAGCGAACGTGCTCGGATAAAGTATAAAGTATAAACTGAGCATGCTCGGGTGCTAACCGAGTAACTTCGGCGTGCTCTAATTATATGTTTGAGTCTCCGCAGCTGCACGTCTTGCAGCTGTTCATCAGCTGCAACACATCCAGAGATTGCTTGTTAAGCAATCCCTGCATGTGTTGCAGCTGTCAAACTGCTGGGAGACATGCAGCTGCAAGAACATATTATTTGAGCACGCCAAAGGCACTCGGTTAACACCCGAGCATGCTCAGATACGAGCTTATCCAAGCACGTTCGCTCATCACTAATGGTCTCAATCATGCTGGAAAAAGCATTTTCTTCACCAAATTGTTCCTGGATCATTGGGAGAAGCTGCTCTTGGAGGAGGTTTAGATCCCATTATTTATTCATGGCAGTGTTCTTAGGCCACATTGTGAGTGAGCCCCCACACATGAATGGTCTCAGGTGGCCTTACTGTTGGCAGACACGGGACTCATGTTAGCACTCACCATTTCTCCCATGGACAATCATTCTTCCAGATGTCTCAGTCTTAGGGCTGTCCCACACGTCCAGATAATTCCGGTACCGGAATAAATCGGTACCGGAGTTATCCGTGTCCGTGTGCCTGGGAACTCACGTAGGCCATACGAGCGGCACACGTGTGCCGCCCGTATGGTGAGTGGGTACCACACGGAGTGTGTGGTACCCACGCGTGTGGTACCCTGCATCGTGCTGAAGCCGCGATTCATATGTTCCCTGCAGCAGCGTTTGCTGCAGAGAAAATATGAATAATAGTGTTTAAAATAAAGATCTATGTGTCCGCCGCCCCCCCACCCCCTGTGCGCCCCCCCCCCGCTGTTCAGAAAATACTCACCCGCTCCCTCGTTGGCTGTCGCTCCTTCCTGGTCTGGCCCCATCTTCTCCTTTATGCGGTCACGTGGGGCCGATCATTTACAGTCATGAATATGTGGCTCCACCTCCCATAGGGGCGGAGCCGACTATTCATGATTGTAAATGAGCGGCCCCACGTGACCGCATACAGTAGGAGGCGCGGGGCAGAGAGGAAGGAGTGAGCCAACGTGGGAGTGGGTGAGTATTTTCTGAACAGCGGGGGGGCGCACAGGGGGTGGGAGGGCGGCGGACACATAGATCTTTATTTTAAACACTATTATTCATATTTTCTCTGCAGCAAACGCTGCTGCAGGGAACATATGAATCGCGGCTTCAGCACCATGTGGGGGGGACAGCGCTTACTGTAGCGCTGTCTCCTGCATGCACACGGACCCCAGACGGAGAACGTCCGTGTGAGGTCCGTGTTTTACACGGACCCATTGACTTTAATGGGTCCGTGTAATACGTGCGCTCCCACGAACACTGACATGTCTCCGTGTTTGGCACACGGAGACACGGTCCGCAAAAAATCAATGACATCTGAACAGATGCATTGATTTTTATGGGTCTACGTGTGTCAGTGTCTCCGGTAGTGAGGAAACTGTCACCTCACGTACCGGAGCCACTGACGTGTGAAACCGGCCTTAAAGGGCTTGACCTGAGAAAATGTCTTGACCCCAGTTCTCTGACGTCAAATTGTAAGGAGTTAAAAGCACTAGAAGAGTCTGGGGGCGGTTACCTTCTCGGCTCTGTGCCCGGAACCTTTGAGCTGTGCCGCAGGTTCCCTAGGAGAGAGACTTGTAGACTGGGACAGGAGGGAAGCAGCCAGAGAGCGGGAAAGGGACGCATGCAGGAGAGAGAGCAGCTTGCAGAGCAGCGTGCAGAGCCGGGTGCAGCTGCGCTCCAGAAGAGAGAGAGAAAGAGACTGCCCAGAAAGACTGCATCTTGTAGAGACTGCCCAGAAAGACTGCATCTTGTAGAGACTGCCCAGAAAGACTGCATCCAGTGAGTACTTAAAGCGGACTCTGCTGTGACTTTAGGGGGGCGCTTTGAGACCCGTTGAGAGACTACTACACCCTGGCCTCTGACTCCTGGTACAGAGACTTAACAGTGCAGAGCCCCTGTTTTCCTGGTACAGAGACTTAACAGTGCAGAACCCCCTTGTTTTCCTGGTACAGAGACTTAACAGTGCAGAACCCCCTTGTTTTCCTGGTACTGAGACAACCGTGCGGAGCCCTGATTTTCTGGCTGTGCTATAAAAGTTAAAGACTCAGAGCCTGTGCATACCACATTAACTCCCGAAACCCCAGGCAGCAGGCTCTCAGAGACTACTCTGCTCACGGACCACAGAGGGACGACAAGTGCCGCTGATTCTCGGCGCCTACGTTGGAGAAGACGACCCTCCAAGCAAGTCCTCATGAGACTGATAAGTGTTCTTTTCTCAAGAAATCCTGCTTAATTCTGTTTTATTGTTTAATTCCCGTAATTTTGCATTGTTTTATTGCTAGTTATTTTCCATTGCTTCCTCCCTGCGAGGAGAACCTAATTCCTGTTATTACACCCCTTAACTGTTGGTCTGCCTGTTCCGTGGTGACATACTCAGTTCCTGCACGCTATTACATTTGGCGTAGTCGGCAGGATGTCACACGGTAGTGCGGATAGGGCAGACCAAGCAGCGGGGGAAGTTACCAGGTCTAGCATTTCCCTGGGAGCCATGTTGAATAATTTGCCAAGGTTCACTGGGAACAATGTAATGTTGTGGAGTTGGACAGAGCGTATCCGGGGAATGATGCGGATGCACCCCATGACACCAGCCCTGGAGGCAGAAATTGCATTGATGGCTCTGGAGGGGGAGGCGCGGGATTCTGTTATGCGTAGGTCCCCCCGGGAGAGAGATACCCTGGACAAAGTGCTGCGCATACTTGAGGAAACGCATGGGGACCCCACTGACGTAGGGGAACTTTGCATGCGACTGTTTCACCGGGTACAACGGGAGGGGGAGACCGTGACCCAATTCATGAACGCCCAAGAGTTTCACACTGCTATCAGACGAAAGGACGGTGTAGGGGTAGGGTCAGTTGATGTGGTGCTCAGAGATCAGCTAGTGACAGGACTGCGTGATGCAATGATGAAACAGGCACTGCGAGAGCGCATGCGAGTAAAGCCAGACATGACTTTCTCTGAGGTTGGCAGTGAGGCACGTGTGCGAGAACAAGAACAGGGAGTGACGGGGCTGGTAGGAAGGGTGCAGAGCGGGGAGGTAACCACCACCGCAGGCAATATTCCCCAGTGGGTGGAGGACCTGAGAATGGAGATTAGACAGGTCCGTGAAGAAATGGCGGCCTCCAGAAGAACTCTGGCAGAGGGGCCCGGCCCTCTGGTGCGAGACAGAGAAGCTGCCCCCCGAAGGGAGGGTGAAACTACCAGGAGGAGAAGCCCTCTTACATGCTACACTTGTGGAGAGTCCGGCCACATTGCTCGATGGTGTCCCCGGCGGAGCCGACCATCCCCGCATCCTCCTTTAAACTAGGTGGCTCTGGGCTTGAGGGGCGCCGCTCAGAGCGTGAAGAACAGAGGAGGAGTAGTAAAAGTCCCCACAGTCTTGTTTCCACGTGCCCTCTGGTCTGGGCAGAAATCAATGGAAGAGCAGTGCGATGCTTGATAGACACCGGCTCACAAGTGACCACCATGCCTGAGAGATATTTCCGCCATCACTTCACAGAGGCGCTACGGCCCGAATGGGGTCCTGTGATCAAACTTATGGTGGCCAATCACTTGCCCATCCCGGTCGCAGGGGTGGTATGGATGAACATAGAGGTCTGCGGAAAAGACCTCGGGAGGAGAGGAGTGGCATTGGTGGATGGAGAGGTAGCTAAAGACCATACCGTGACCCTGGGCATGAATGTGTTAAAAGACCTTGGAAGCCTCGTTTTCAACGAGTCTCCGGAACAGTTCCTACAACAATGGAGCGACCAAACTCCCTAGAGAAGGGTCTTCCAACAACTGATACGGACCGCCCAGGTCCGGGAAGCATACAGCGACGGAAAGGAACTCGGCAAAGTCGTCGTCCCCGCCTCAGTCAATCGAGTGTTGCCCCCTGGGCAGACAGTGCTTCCCCTGCCTGTACGAGCTGGAATCCCGCTGGAGGGAGTCGAAGTCCAAATTGAGCCCAGCAGAGCCGACCAGCTGCCGTCAGGAATACTGGTCGCACGGTCCCTGGCTACCGTGCGGGATGGAACTGTCCTTGTGCGCTGCATCAATTTGGGGGAGACAGATATAACTTTGCCCCCTAGAAGCAAAGTCGCTCAAGTCCTGGGCCTTCCAGACGAATTGGTCCCCACTGAGGCGGTACAGCTGACAGCAAGGCCAGAAGATCCGTGGCTGGTGACCGTCAAGGCGGAGGCAGCTCCGGACCCCAGGTTAATGCAAGAAGGGCGCCAGATACTGGAACGCATGAGGGCGGAGCTCTCGGAACTTACTCCGCAGCAGGTACCTCAGGTAGAAGCTGTATTGGGGAAATTTCAGGATGCCTTCGCCAAAGATGAAGATGACTTTGGACGTACCACGGCCATTACCCACGAGATACCCACCGGGGATGCGGCGCCAGTCCGGGAACGGTACCGCCAAATACCTCCACAGATGTACCAGCAGGTGAAGGGAATGCTGTCACACATGCTGAAGAAGGGAGTTATACGTGAGAGTCAGAGCCCGTGGGCTGCCCCTATCGTCTTGGTGAGAAAGAAAGACGGGTCCCTGCGGTTCTGTGTGGACTATCGGCGGCTCAAAGCTTGCACAGTGCGGGACTCGTACCCACTGCCCAGGATAGAGGAGTCCCTGACGGCACTAGGGAATGCCAGATATTTCTCCACGTTAGACTTGGCCAGCGGCTAGTGGCAGGTGCCCATGTCTGAGCAAGACCGAGCCAAGACGGCCTTCATCCTTCCGATGGGACTGTATGAGTTTGACCGGATGCCCTTCGGCCTAGCAAACGCCCCAGGAACATTTCAGCGACTCATGGAGAGATGTCTGGGAGACCTGAACTTTGAAGCCACTTTGATCTACTTGGATGATATCATCGTCTTTGCCCCCACCTTTGAGGAGCATCTGCAGAGATTAGAGCAAGTTCTGAGTCGGCTACAGAAGTATGGCTTGAAAGTGAAACCCCAGAAATGTCACCTCTTCCGTACCGAGATTGAATACTTGGGACATGTTGTCTCCGCTGAAGGGGTGAGGCCTTCCCAGGAGAAGATCGCTGCGGTACAAGAGTGGCCAACTCCAAAAACGTTGAAAGATGTGCGTGCATTCCTGGGACTCACGGGATACTTCAGACGCTTTGTAAAAGACTTTACCCGCCTTGCTAATCCACTCCAGGAGTTGTTAAGGGGAGTGCCCTCTTGCACCAAAAACAGGAACATACAGTGGGGGAAGCATCAGGAGGAGGCATTCTTGGCTTTGAAGAAGGCATTGACGGAGGCCCCCGTGCTGGCCTACGCTGACTTCACACAACCGTTCATCTTGCACACTGACGGGAGCCTGCAGGGCCTCGGGGCTGTACTGTCGCAGATGCAGGACGGGAAAGAGCGCGTCATCGCATACGCCAGTCGGTCTCTGCATGACTCAGAAAGGAATCCAGATAATTACAGTTCATTCAAGCTGGAGTTGTTGGCGCTCGTGTGGGCAATGACTGAGAAGTTCGCGGAATATCTGGCTGGCTCAGAAGTTCATGTACGCACCGATAACAATCCGTTGGCCCATCTCGAGAATGCCAAGTTAGGCGCCCTAGAACAACGTTGGGTAGCCCGAATGGCCAAGTTCCGATACAGAATTTCGTATAAAAGAGGAGCTGAGAATGTACATGCGGATGCCCTCTCTCGAGTAAACTATCGCAAACCAGCACCCAGCCAGGATGAAGAACTGGAAGATGTAGAGGTTCCAGGTTTTGGAAAGACTGCCAGGACGGTGGCAGCGGCGCGGGAAATTGAACAGGAAGAGGCCTGTGTGAATTTGCTGGAGCAGCCCCGCGATGAGTGGGTCCGAGTACAACAGGAGGATCCGGAGCTAGCTCAGTTGAGAAGGTGTGTCGTGTCTGAACAAATGCCCAATCAACGTGAGAGGAGGTCCATGTCACCTGAAGTACTGAAGATGCTACGCCAGTGGGAGAGGCTCGAGTTGCGGGATGGTATCCTGTACCGGAAGGTATTCCTGCAAACAGAACTCAGTCTTGTATGGCAGACAGTGATTCCCTCGTCCATGATAGACCAGGTGGCTAAGGAAGCACGAGAAAGGAGCACACTTTGGGCCAGAAAAGACTTTCCAGTGGTTACAGCGCCTATTTTATCACCCCCACTTAAGGAACACTGTGGATAAAGTATGTCGGCAATGCAGAAGTTGTGAGCTGGTCAAACCACCAGAACAAAAGAGCTCCCACAGAGACGGTGAGGTATTCTGGCCCCATGGACCTACTGGCAATAGATTACTTGACAATTGGACCAGCACATCAAGGTTATGAGCATTGTTTAGTGATGATAGACCACTTTACTAAATTTGCCGTAGTGACGCCCACACGGGACCAAACTGCCGAGTCTGCGGCTCACGCAATCTGCAAATACTTCATTCAGGTGTACGGGTGTCCCAAGCGCATCCATTCTGATCAAGGGGCCTGCTTCCTCGGAAGAGTGATGGAGGAGCTGCACCAGCTGTACAAAATAGATAAGTCCCGGACCACCCCTTATCATCGACAGAGGAATGGGGCTTGTGAAAGATTTAACCGCACTCTGATTCAAATGCTGAGGACTCTGGAGGAGGACCAGAAGGCGAAGTGGACTGAGTCCGTCCCTGAATTGGTGTGGGCATATAACAATCGTAAACACAGCACTACCGGATTCACCCCCTACTCTCTGTTCTTTGGCCGACCCGGGAAGGGACTGGCAGAGCTGGCGCTGGAACCCGAGGAGGACTACCCACGGACGGGGGTGTATGCCTGGGTTCAAGAACATCGTCGTCGGCTGCGGACAATTCAACAACTAGTGCAGGACCGGCTACAAGAATTGAAGCATCCCCAGGTAGCTCCTAGAAAGGGGACAGCGCTGTGGCCTGGAGACCGAGTCTTAGTGAGGGAAAAGCGCCCACACAACAAACTGGAGTACCGATGGGAGAAAAGGCCGTACCGAGTGAAGCGGCGGCTCGGCAACGGGGGTCCCGTTTATGAGGTCCAGCCCGAAACGGAAGAAGGGACTCCCACCCGCACGCTGCACAGGAATATGTTGCGTCCATGTTTGTCTCGAGATCCTGAATCAGTCCAATTGGCTCCAGCACCCCCACCGGCTGCGCCAGTGATCAATGTAGATGTGGAAGATGAGGAAGACTTCGAATCTCCTCCAGTGAACCCAGGAACAGGGCTGGTGCCAGATTCTACCAACGTATCGGAGGAAGCCTCGACTCCTCCCACAGCAGCTGACACCACCGCCCCTGCTGGTTTTAGACGCTCTGAACGTTCAACGGCTGATGTACCCCCTGTTCGCTACAATCAGGATGAGTTCATCTGGCAGCAGATTGTGCAAGGACTAGAAGATTGCCAACAGGAGCTCCTGAAGATCTCGCCCGTGGAATGGCGAGCAGAAAGAGGGGGGGAATGTAAGGAGTTAAAAGCACTAGAAGAGTCTGGGGGTGGTTACCTTCTCGGCTCTGTGCCCGGAACCTTTGAGCTGTGCCGCAGGTTCCCTAGGGGAGAGACTTGTAGACTGGGACAGGAGGGAAGCAGCCAGAGAGCGGGAAAGGGACGCATGCAGGAGAGAGAGCAGCTTGCAGAGCAGCATGCAGAGCCAGGTGCAGCTGCGCTCCAGAAGAGAGAGAGAAAGAGACTGCCCAGAAAGACTGCATCTTGTAGAGACTGCCCAGAAAGACTGCATCTTGTAGAGACTGCCCAGAAAGACTGCATCCAGTGAGTACTTAAAGCGGACTCTGCTGTGACTTTAGGGGGGCGCTTTGAGACCCGTTGAGAGACTACTACACCCTGGCCCCTGACTCCTGGTACAGAGACTTAACAGTGCAGAGCCCCTGTTTTCCTGGTACAGAGACTTAACAGTGCAGAACCCCCTTGTTTTCCTGGTACAGAGACTTAACAGTGCAGAACCCCCTTGTTTTCCTGGTACTGAGACAACCGTGCGGAGCCCTGATTTTCTGGCTGTGCTATAAAAGTTAAAGACTCAGAGCCTGTGCATACCACATTAACTCCCGAAACCCCAGGCAGCAGGCTCTCAGACACTACTCTGCTCACGGACCACAGAGGGACGACAAGTGCCGCTGATTCTCGGCGCCTACGTTGGAGAAGACGACCCTCCAAGCAAGTCCTCATGAGACTGATAAGTGTTCTTTTCTCAAGAAATCCTGCTTAATTCTGTTTTATTGTTTAACTCCCGTATTTTTGCATTGTTTTATTGCTAGTTATTTTCCATTGCTTCCTCCCTGCGAGGAGAACCTAATTCCTGTTATTAAACCCCTTAACTGTTGGTCTGCCTGTTCCGTGGTGACATACTCAGTACCTGCACGCTATTACAAAATCACTGTACTCCCTGAAAAGTTATTTTCTCTTATGAAGCCCCCTTCAGACTGGGACATCTGGAAGAATGATTGTCTGAAGAAGAAAAAGTGTTCGCTGCCATGAGTCCTGTGTCATGCCAACAGAAAAATATCCTGAGACAATTCATCTCAGGATATCATCATATTCATAACTGTAACTCAGTAACCTTAGACACATCCAACTAAAAGATCTAAAAACATTGCAGCAGCAAACTATGTAAACCAAAATGTGTCAGTCTCACTACTTTTGGCCCCGACTATACTCTTTTCAGAGCTTGCACCTCTGTTAATATCTTGCAATAGCTGTTACACACTTCCTGATGCAATAATGTCATACAGGCCTGGATTACAGTGTAATATGGCATAGACCTCATAACTAAATATAACCACCATAGCTTAAAATAACAGTTATCCACATAGACAGGTAAAATGGGAATATATTTCCTCTGGGGACTGCGCAGAGATAAAATTAACTAGTATCATCTTTCTTGTTAATTACGGCGCAGGTTGTACATGGATTGTTCTGTGCAGCTTGTTATTATACCCGGCGTTCCCTTCTTCTGCTGTTAAGGCCACCATGACTATCTAAGTGCACAGCGTTCTAACAAGAAATGAATTCATGAAATTATAATTTATACCCAGTGTCGGATTTCTGCTTGAGTTTAAAGTTGACAATTGAATGGGAATCATTTGCTCATCAATTACATGTAGAGATGGGCTCAGCCACTGGCAGGAAAGCATCGTCTGCTTTAATAGGCACGTCAAATCCTTTCCTTTACTGTGCCTTAGTCTTGTACTCTTATATCCAGATGGACAATGCAGCCTTTTTAATATGTGCAGCATGTTTCCCGTTGATGTCTGCATGTCTGCACTTCCTGCAGGATCTTGGGTATAAAGAGTTTGGTCATAGCAGATTTTACATTTGTGCCAAAAGAATTGGAATTAACTCTTTCCATATTAGAGGAACTCTGAAAATATAGAATCAGTCTGAAATCTAGTTTTGAAGGGCTTGTATTTATAATTATGTTTTTACTGTCTTTAGCCAGTGATCCGCAGAGATTTGCCTTCCTGACCACTTAAGTTAAATTCCCAGTTCCTACAATGAGTTTTTTCACTACACAAAAACACACAGCGTCCTGTATTTCCAGCAATGTGGATGGGATTTATAGAAATCTCATGCCCACCCTGCTTTTTTTATGCAGCATAAACTGACCTGTGGTGTGTTTGAAATCTGCAACATGTCAACTTCTCTTGTGGGAGACCAGAGTTTTATGTGTGGATTTTCCCCATAGAATTGCATTATATGCAGAGAATCTGCAGGCAAAAAACGCACATTTTCACAGCGGAAGGGCATCAAAAACTAATGTAATCCCGACATGACTGTATCAATAAACTTTTGTCAAAGTCAAATACCAGAAAGTGTCAAAAGCAAAGCAACTTTATTTAAGACATGACACACCAAAAAGAGACAAAAACCTCAGCATCAAAAATGCAATAATAAGAAACAAAATGTAATTTACCAACTAGGTGCAGAAATGCTGCATTGGGACAGTGGGTTAACAATGGGAAGCTACTGTAAAATAGTAGCCATACTTGGTGCAGAAATCTGCTCTCTGCCTCAGTGCTGCCCCTCTGATTGTCTCTATCGGACTGGAAGCTATACCACAGTGACAAGTGACCTGACTGCTGCGGCCACTGATTGGCATGGCCAGGTGGCTGGTGGTCAGAACACCATCGCTTCCAGTTCGGTGGAGACTTTTCTGTTTTTTTTTCACCATAGTAGCTTTTTATTGTTTAAAACGTTTTCCTTATTTACATATGTTTTATGCTCTCAAGATCAAAAAACAAACACAGATGTTACCCTCGGCTGGTCCAGCACTGATTCTTCGCCACTGCTTTAGTGTTTGTTTACTGGCTGCAGTGGTGACATCATTTCTGCACATCATCGCTGCAGCCAATCACTCAGCAGATTGCGCCATTTACGTTCATTGTGAAAAATACCTTTAAGTATGATTATTAAATCAGTTTATGAATAATAACACATTATCTAAGAGCCCTCAATTTTTATCTTTGAGATAACCAGCTCCAGGATTTCTCCCCAATTGACAATTTTTGGGGGTTAGAGTGCTCTTCTATGGTATGTGAAACTTGTATGTAAAGGATTAGAAAAACTTAAATGTTTCTTAACAAAAACTGTGGCACAGCTGCCCTAGAGGTTGTGTATTATTGCAGCTCTGCAGCCTTCACTCTAATGGTATACAACGCACAGGTTTGGCACTGGTTTTGGAAGAAAGTAAATATGTTTTTCTAATTCTCGACTGTCCCGTTAATCATTGAGTGTACAACTACTGGACCGAATCTGGAAACAAATGTTCCATTTATTTTGCAGCACCACCTTGAGAGAAGGGAAGTATTACATTTTCTATTGAAATGGTGTATGGAAAGTACTGCATCTTTGTTGGTGTCTCAGGTGTTCAACCATTGTGTATTTTAGAGTAATAAATCGCAAGTCTGTTTAGTTTTGCAGAAATAGTTCCCAGATCCACTGCTCAGTATAACAAGGCAAATTTGGTTTTCTGAGATCTGGTAAAGCTGGGAGACAGGCCTTACGGGAGATTTTAAGACAATCATAAGGGTATGTGCACACGTTGCGGATTCGTTTGCGGATTTTTCCGCAGGTCATTTTACCTGCGGATTCCCTGCGGATTTAGTGTGGATATCACCTGCGTTTTTACACCTGTGGATTCCTATTAAGGAATAGGTGTAAAACGCTGCGGAATCCGCAGAAAGAATTGACATGCTGCAGAAAATAATTTGCAACGTTTCCGTGCAGAATTTTCCGCAGCATGTGCACAGCGGATTTTGTTTTCCATAGGTTAACATACTACTTTACAACGCATGGAAAACTGCTGCGAATCCGCAACGTAAAATCCACTGCGGATCTGCAGCAAAATCCGCAACGTGTGCACAGACCCTAACTAGGCAACATTCGGATTGAAATTTTTATGACATTTAAATGCTACCGGAAGGTGACCCAGGTATATAAAAAAACAAAAAACAAATACCCACATCCTGGACAAGTGCTGCTCCAGCCATGTTGATTTTGTGTCTTCCTGCATTCGTGTACACTGTTATCTCATGTGAGTGCTGCAGCCTTCATACTTTAATGGCGTGGAAGTATAAAGGCTGCAGCCAATTGTCGTGCGCATCACTGCTGGGAGACACAGCAACGACATCACAACAGCAGCGGCGATCCGAGAGGCAAGGATGTTTTTTTTAATTTATTATACCACGGTACCTTAGTACAGTTATATGAAAAAGTTTGGGCACCCCTATTAATCTTAAGCTTAATGTTTTCTAAAAATTGCTTTTTTTGCAACAGCTATTTCAGTTTCATATATCTAATAACTGTTGGACACAGTAATGTTTCTGCCTTGAAATGAGGTTTATTGTACTAACAGAAAATGTGCAATCTGCATTCAAACAAAATTTGACAGGGGAATAAGTATGGGCACCTCACCAGAAAAGTGACATTAATATTTAGTAGATCCTCCTTTTGCAAAAATAACAGCCTCTAATCGCTTCTTGTAGCTTTTAATGAGTTCCTGGATCCTGGATGAAGGTATTTTTGACCATTCCTCTTTACAAAACAATTCCAGTTCAGTTAAGTTTGATGGTCGCCGAGCATGGACAGCCCTCTTCAAATGATCCCACAGATGTTCAATGATATTCAGGTCTGGGGACTGGGATGGCCATTCCAGAACAGTGTAATGGTTCCTCTGCATGAATGCCTGAGTAGATTTGGAGCGGTGTTTTGGATCATTGTCTTGCTGAAAGATCCATCCCCTGCGTAACTTCAACTTTGTCACTGATTCATGAACATTATTGTCAAGAATCTGCTGATACTGAGAGGAATCCATGCGTCCCTCAACTTTAACAAGATTCCCGGTGCCGGCATTGGCCACACAGCCCCAAAGCATGATGGAACCTCCACCAAATTTTACTGTGGGTAGCAAGTGTTTTTCTTGGAAGGCTGTGGTTTTTGGCCGCCATGCATAACGCCTTTTTGTATGACCAAACAACTCAATCTTGGTTTCATCAGTCCACAGGACCTTCTTCCAAAAAGAAATTGGCTTCTCCAAATGTGCTTTTGCATACCTCAGCCGACTCTGTTTGTGGCGTGCTTGCAGAAACGGCTTCTTTCGCATCACTCTCCCATACAGCTTCTCCTTGTGCAAAGTGCGTTGTATAGTTGACCAATGCACAGTGACACCATCTGCAGCAAGTTGATGCTGCAGCTCTCTGGAGGTGGTCTGAGGATTTTCCTTGACTGATCTCACCATTCTTCTTCTCTGCCTTTCTGATGTTTTTCTTGGCCTGCCACTTCTGCCTTAACAAGAACTGTACCTGTGTTCTTCCATTTCCTTACTATGTTCCTCACAGTGGAAATTGACAGGTTAAATCTCTTAGACAGCTTTTTGTATCCTTCCCCTGAACAACTATGTTGAATAATCTTTGTTTTCAGATCATTTGACAGTTGTTTTGAGGAGCCCATGATGCCACTCTTCAGAGGAGATTCAAACAGGAGAACAACTTGCAAGTGGCCACTTTAAGTACCTTTTCTCATGATTGCATACACCTGGCTATGAAGTTCAAAGCTCAATGAGGTTACAAAACCAAAAAAAGTGCTTTAGTAAGTCAGTAAAAAGTAGGTAGGAGTATTTAAAACAAGAAAATGATAAGGGTGCCCATACTTATGCACCTGTCAAATTTTGTTTGAATGCAGATTGCACATTTTCTGTTAGTACAATAAACCTCATTTCAAGGCAGAAACATTACTGTGTCCAACAGTTATTAGATATATGAAACTGAAATAGCTGGTGCAAAAAAAACAATTTTTATAAAACATTAAGCTTAAGATTAATAGGGGTGCCCAAACTTTTTCATATAACTGTATCCATTTAAAAAGGGCTTGTACAAGTAGTAGACAACCCCTTTTATGTGTAATATTTAGGATAACCCCTTTAATGTGTATTATTTATTAGGGGAATAATATAACTATACATAGAAAAATATAGCACTCACTGACCACACACATTAGATGGTTGTCAGCCAAATGATGCTTCAGCTGATCTTTTAGCAGACACTCCCATACACAGTAGTGATTGCTCGGCCATATACTCTTGTTTTCTCTGCGTGAAAGCCGCCGACTGGCACATCGAATGGTGCCTTATCACAGGGAGAACAATAGGATCAGCAGTCTGAAATCAGACATGCGCGATCGACGTCTCTCCTGACTTTCAGTTGGCTGGCGCCACCATACACATAAGACCGTTGGTGGAACCCGTCAATGCGAGCCTTTAAAGTCATCAAATAAAACCAAACTCCATCCAAGTAGGTTTGGACAATGGTTCATGCTTCCAATCATGCCAAGCATTGTTCTTCATTAAAGGCTGATATTTCATCTGCCCTCTCTGTCTGGTCTCTGCCCTTGATATCCTACCAGATAGGGATCGTTCTCCCTGCGGGCTCGTAAACTGAGCAGTAAATCCAAGTGCTAAAAACGTTTATTGGGGAACATTGATTTTCCTGGGATAGTTCTGCAACATTGGAGCAGTGGCCATTTACCTTTATTAATCTTTGTAATATGATGTGGATCAGATGTAGGTATCAAGTCTATAGGCATCTACAGTAAGTATAAGGCAGGGAAAGAAAATGTCACCGGGCAAAGCTTACAACGTTATGGATCATTAAACCATAATAATTAACGGCTTCTGTGAAAAGATTTCCAGCTCCCCCTTCGTTCTGTATTTTATTCCATCACAAAGGGAATTTTCATAATCGCCGATGAAGTTATGGAAATAATTCATACAACAATTTGTAATGTTATTAGGTGGCAGCTCGGGTTTGAAGGTAAAGCTAATTATTGTCAAGTTACTCCCACTGATTTATTGTTTTGAGAAATAACAGCTTCTGTCTGCACTTGAGTGCATCACAAATAATATTCTACCCCCTAATGTTCCAAAGGCGGAGGGTTAGCAGCAAGGGCTATGCCCCATGAACCAGCTAGACAGCTGCACAGATTTATGCCTTCCTTGTGGACTGTTTATTATAATTAATATTATAAAATGTAACAAATGGGCTTAAAGGGAAACTTCATTTTTGTGAACCACGCCACTTCGCATTCAGGGCATGCTGTAGTATTACTGTACAAATACTTTTCAAAAATTTTACTGATCTCTAGTTACATGATGCTTCTAACCACATCCCCAACTGCATTAACTACTTCAACACTTCTAATACTTCAACATACTTACCTTTGCTAAATTAGCTGAGATCCAGTCGTACTCTATGCCCTGCTTTTTGCATTAAGATAGATGTACAATTTGATGTTGATACATTCGACAAAGGTGGAGATCATCAAGTCAAAATTGCAGGATATGTTCTGTACACACTGAACTGGCAGTGGTTATCCCAAGGCGTGAGGCCATACAGCCTGTGAATGCTGCTATGGCTGTCACTACAAACATAATCAATACACTAAAGGGATAATAAAGGTTTGTTTACTCACCATGGTATTTCACGCTATTGAATATGATCAGTAAGCGAGGATTTGATGGGCATGTCTATCAGTATGATCTTCTCCACTGGATGTTTTGCGTGTGGAGCATCATTGTTGCCTAATGAATACTGGGCATCATGGTATCTTCTGTAAAGGTGTCTCCCTTATCTTTAATTGATCACCCTCTTCATTTGCATTGGAAAATATGAAATCATTGTGATAATTGTCTTGCTTGAAAGTAAAAGAATGATGAGGTGCCCAAGTTGGGTTTCATCCCGTAGTCATAGTAAATAGAAGGGCTTGGCAATCAAAAATTGCACTAAAAATTGCAGTGAATGAAAACAAGTTTTAATGGCAATCCTTATAGTTAACGTTTCTGTCCTAGATATGGAGCTTCATCAGAACGAGGTTCAAGAGTCTGTCACTAGATGGTGGTCTTTCAATGGGGAAGAAAAGGCAGTGAACTCCTGTGAAGCAGTAATGGTACCTGTATAAAAGATTCTTAATCCATAACATGACTAGAAAAATAGTAGTGACGGTCAGATTGTTGCGCCTGACTGCCACTTGAGTTATGGTTGATAGTCCTCAGATTGTTGCGCCTGACTGCCACTTGAGTTATGGTTGATAGTCCGTGTGTAGCACCTCTAGGGAATCGCGACGAGTGCGTTTTACAAAGCAGCAATACATGTTGCTATTCCCTAGTGCTGCTACACGCTATCAACCATAATTCAGGTGGCAATCAGGAGCAACAATCAGACCATCGCTACTATTTATTTAGTCTCATGTTACGTATTAAGAACCTTCTATACCGGTACCATTATTGCTTCATAGGATTGCACTGCCTCCTCTTCCCCATGGACAGACCACCACCTAGTGATAGACTCTGGAACCTTGTTCTGATGAAGGTCCATATCTAGGACCAAAAAATTAACTATAAGGATTTCCAATTAAAACTTGTTTTCATTCACTGGAATTTTTGAGTGCCAAGTTCTTCTATTTACTTTGGTTTGAAAGTCAATGTCCTTTTTGATAGGGTTGTCCAGGATTAGAAAAACATGGCTGTTTTCTTTCAGTAACAGCATCAGCACCTGACCATGGTCTGTATCTGGTATTGCAACTTCCATAACCCCTCAGCAGTGCCACAGGCTGATCGCCTCCATTCCACGCCACATTGATGCAGTAATTGATGCAAAAGGAGCCCCGACCAAGAATTGAGTGCATTTACTGAACATACATTTCAGTAGGACAACATTTCAGATTTTACAATAATTTTTCAAGCTGGTGTTATAAAGTATTCTAATTTACTGAGATAATAACTATTGGTTTTCATTGTTTGTAAGCCATAATCATCAACATTAACAGAAATAAACACTTGAAATAGATTACCCTGTTTGTAATGACTCTATATAAGATATGAGATTGACTTTTTGTATTGAAGAACGGAAATAAATTAACTTTTTGATGATATTCTATTTTTGTGAGAAGCACCCGTAGCTCTTCCCAAGAATCTGCCTCCAGCATTTATTTTAAATGAATGGTGGTTTTACCAGTGTGAGACATGTCAGGACTGACACTTTGTTTTCATATTCACAGAATATGCACAGTACTGAATTAACACAGTACATCAGAGCTAACACTGTAATGAGGCAATGTTCACTTGTGTTGTACTAACACATTTACACTACAGGTGTCCTCTCACAGTTCTTCAGCTTACATTTCACAGGCAACCAGTGTGGGGGGAAGGGGCAGTACAGCAAAGCTGAGATTACAGCAAATGTGTTTGTAATGAGACAAGGTTCAACTCTGCTGTACTGTGTTTGCTATAATCAGACTCAGCTCTGCAACAGAGCAGCCAAGCAATATGAAAGGAGAACTGCTGCTGCAAATGTTTGTAATAAAACAAAGTTCACTTTTGCTGTACATTATTAGCTCTGCTGTACTGTGTTAGTTCTGATAGTGTTCTGAAAGTGTCAATCATATTACCTGTCTCACACTGGTAACGCCAACTTACATGTAAAATAAGCCCTGGAAATCTATTTTCCTCCCATAGATCTCAACAGCTAATTTATATATATAAGAAATACATGGATTTCTCTGGAATATGACATCAGATAGCAGATATCAAATTCTCATTTTAGGGGCAGCACGGTGGCTCAATGGTTAGCAATGTTTCTTTGCAGCATTGGGGTTCTAGGTTCAAATCCCACCAACAACAAAACCTGCAAGGAGTTTATATGTTCTCCCCATGTTTGTGTGGGTTTCCTCCAGATTCTTCTGTTTCCTCCCACACTCCAAAAACATACTGATAGTGATTTTAGATTCTGATCCCCAATTGGACAGTGATGCTGATTACTGTAAAGCGCTGTAGAATTAATGGCGCTATAGAAGTGAGTACACTAAATAAATACATTTTATTCAACTTTCTATGATCTGCATGCCCACATAGACGGCTCAGGAGGATTGATCCTATTGACAGATTTCTTTTAGTAGGTTCAGTAGGTTCATTGAACTTTATAATAGCACAAAGCTCCCCCTAGTGGTGGCTGCAGGCGGACAGAATGTTATATTTTACTTTAATGTTTATGCAATTCATTTGGACCTGCATCAGAAAACTAACACTGTAATTGTTTTAAATTATTGATAAAAAATTAGTTTAATTTTAAGTGTAAGCTTTAAAATGATGCTCAAAATGTAGATAGACATATCTCTTTACTTTTTACTACTTTGTTGTAAGTTTGATATAGGACAGCATTCCCTGAATACAAAGCCGATCTTGAAAATGGCTTCATACCAAGCACTGAAACAAGGATAATGGGACAATCATACTGTAGAAATTACAGAGACCTGTCCTCTTAATGATCGAAGTTCACCTTTTCAAATAATCCCTACATACAAAAGGCATTATAATAGATACAATCAAGAAAAAGTTATTCTGCTTTACCTGGAAATGATTCAAATTGTGATGTTAATTGTTTTATATTTCCCTTATTTAAACATGCTTTACTGTGCCAAACCGCAGGGTATGTCAGTTCAAATGAATCTGATGCTGCAAGAACAGAGAAGGTAAAAAAAAAATTGTAGCTTTTATGATGTGAATAATACAATTAATTTCAGCTTCTCAAAATTAATGGAGTTTTTATTGCTAAGAAATGCTGAAGGTTAACATCATTGGGAGTGAAAATCCTTTCGCTTAATCCACAGAAACAATGGTGTTCATCTCGTCACCTATTCTTGGCAGCGTTCCCTGGCCTTGCTTGAAGAACTGCTGGCCCGTTCAGTCCTGGGAGTAATGGCTTCTCATTACCTGATCTGTGTTCTGCAACTTTTGTAAGCATTTTATTAAGGGAACAGTATTGATCCATCTTTGCATACAGGTAACTATTAAACCACATGATCAGAAAATTGAAAATTAATTATATCAAGCCAATGTTACTGACTGCTCAGTAACAGTGTTATATCATGGTTTCTACATTGCTGCAGTTTATGGCTATCTTTATGGCACTTACTGTATTCTCCAGACTCCAACCTCTGAATTATTTAATTACATACAGATAAGTGACCACTATGCCCCATCCTAGACTTAAAACAATTATAAAATCACTGCTGATAATGAAACATCATGGGATATTAAAAAAAAAACATAACATAGGATGGATTATATTTATTATGCTTTCTTGTATGGAGCCATAATATTCCACAACAACAAAAAATAAATTGTCATTGCTGTCTCCATTAGGGATCAATCTAGATTCCCTATCAGTATATATTTGGAGCGTGGGAGGAATCCGGAGAACCTGGGGGAAACCCACACAAACAAGGGGAGAATATACAAACTCCTTGCACATGTTGTCCTTAGTGGGATTTGAATGCAGGATCCCAGTGCTACTAAGCAAAAAAGCTAACCACTGAGCCACCCTGCTGATACCAATGGGGACAGTGATGTTGATGTCTGTAAAGTGCTATGGAATTAATGGCACTATATAAGTAAAAAAAATATTTATACAGAGATTACAGGGGGCATATAGCTGGAGGGCACAGAGTTCACAGGGGTATATAGCTGGAGGCACAGATCACAGGGGGCATATAGCTGGAGGGGCAGAGAGATCACAGGGGGAACTGATTACAGGGGGCACATAGCTTGGGGCACAGAGATCACAGGGGGCATATAGCTGGAGGGCACAGAAATCACAGGGGGCATATAGCTGCGGGGGAAAGAGAGATCACGGGGGGACAGATCACTGGGGGGCACAGAAATCACAGGGGGGACATAGCTGGGGTGACAGAGATCACAGGAGGGGCACAGAGATGACATGGGGCACATAGCTGGAAGGCACAGAGATCACAGGGGGCTTATAGTTGGGAGAGCAAAGAGATCATATTGGGGCACATAGCGGGGGGCACATAGCTGAGGGCACAGGGATCACAGGAGGGCACAGAGATGACATGGGGCACATAGCTGGGAGGCACAGAGATCATAGGGGGCTTATAGTTGGGGGAGCAAATAGATCATATTGGGGCACATAGCGGGGGGCACAAAGATCACAGTGAGCACATAGCTGGGGGAAACAGATCACCTGCAGACAGAGCTGTCAGCACAGTGATCGCTCTGGTCTCTGGCAGCAGCTCCTCTTCTGGGACAGGAGAACGGGAGAGCATTCGGCACTAACCCCGCCCACCCATCACTAACCTCGGCCACCCCAAAGACAACATTCATGTGCAGGGCAGGCAGCATTCTGTGATGAACGCTGCGTGCCGTGCACTTGGAGTTAAAAGGCCGGCAGCCGGCAGGTTGCGGCTGCCGCCCAAGCATTGCCGACTCTGGGATCCTTCCCCCGGGCCACATGAAAAGCCACTGTGGGCCGCATGCAGCCCGCTTCCGGAGGTTCCCCACCCCAACTTTAGACTCTGCTTGGCCCGTGTTGCTTCACACAGAAAGAGCTCTGCACAAGTCTTCTGCTCATTCTGCTTCCAAGACCAATACTGACATACCCAAAACCCTTCCTGCAGGGTTTTTTCCTTTGATCCACTCGGTGGCCATGGGCCACTTATAAGATCTTGGCTGGAAGAAATGGACCAGACCCCACTAACTTGCAGTCCGTTTAAAAAATAAAAGCCCATACTGGGTTTTCCTGAACAATCTCCTTGGTCAAAAATAACTTGACCAGGTTCAAACTTGCTTTTATTCTGCCTTGTGATTCACAGGCACCCTGCTGTGAACACAAGGCACTCCAGCGGATCTAATACGCTTCTGAGCGCATCCCGGGGGACACATAGCGACCCTCACATATGACACCGGTCACTGCCTCATAATATATATATATTGTATATATATATATATATATATATATATATATATATATATATATACACTCACCGGCCACTTTATCAGGTACACCATGCTAGTAACGGGTTGGACCCCCTTTTGCCTTCAGAACTGCCTCAATTCTTCGTGGCATAGATTCAACAAGGTGCTGGAAGCATTCCTCAGAGATTTTGGTCCATATTGACATGATGGCATCACACAGTTGCCGCAGATTTGTCGGCTGCACATCCCAAAGATGCTCCATACAAGGCAGGATGGATCCATGCTTTCATGTTGTTTACGCCAAATTCTGACCCTACCATCCGAATGTCGCAGCAGAAATCGAGACTCATCAGACCAAGCAACGTTTTTCCAATCTTCTACTGTCCAATTTCGATGAGCTTGTACAAATTGTAGCCTCAGTTTCCTGTTCTTAGCTGAAAGGAGTGGTACCCGGTGTGGTCTTCTGCTGCTGTAGCCCATCTGTCTCAAAGTTCGACGCACTGTGCGTTCAGAGATGCTCTTAGGCCTACCTTGGTTGTAACGGGTGGCGATTTGAGTCACTGTTGCCTTTCTATCAGCTCGAACCAGTCTGCCCATTCTCCTCTGACCTCTGGCATCAACAAGGCATTTCCGCCCACAGAACTGCCGCTCACTGGATTTTTTTTCTTTTTCGGACCATTCTCTGTAAACCCTAGAGATGGTTGTGCGTGAAAATCCCAGTAGATCAGCAGTTTCTGAAATACTCAGACCAGCCCTTCTGGCACCAACAACCATGCCACGTTCAAAGGCACTCAAATCACCTTTCTTCCCCATACTGATGCTCGGTTTGAACTGCAGGAGATTGTCTTGACCATGTCTACATGCCTAAATGCACTGAGTTGCCGCCATGTGATTGGCTGATTAGAAATTAAGTGTTAACAAGAAGTTGGACAGGTGTACCTAATAAAGTGGCCGGTGAGTGTATATATATATATATATATATATATATATATATATATATATATATATATTATGTAGGACAGCAAGTGGTAAGGTCCTGGATGATAGATATGTGATGGCAATGTGATCTGTATCAGGAACACTAGGTTACTGAGAGGGTCTAATGTGACTGGATTTTGGGTCCGGGATTTTTGAAGTAACCGAAAGAACCTGGCTGGGAAAAGTAAATCCTGTGATCCAGTCCGAGTTTACAGGCCTAGTAACAGCAGCTGGGTTAGCTAAGCATTGTGGAGTGGGTTGAGACTGTACAGCAGACTAACCAGCAGCTCTGCTTTTCTCCAAAGAGGGGTGTGCTAGAGCCAAACAGAGAGGTGTTTGTTTGGTGAACACTTTTGATGCAAGTGTGAGCTGCTGTTGGGAATTCCGAGGTTGGAGATCCTGCTACATTTATGATGTTTCATTCTGCCTGAAGAAAAGGACTGTTATGTTATCCATTAATACTGAAGGAATGCTGTTTTTGTTTTGAAGCTGTAAAGCTTATGATGGAGAATAAACCACATGCTGATTTCATATAGAACCCTGTGCCACATGTATCCAAGCGGCTACCCGAGAGCTTGAACACCTACTTACAGCCCAGCACCATGCAGGGCAATTGGCATTTGCCAGAGAGCAGCAGGATTGGCAGATTCGACATTGGTGCCTTGTGCTCTTCACGGATGACAACGGTTTCACATTGAGCACATGTGACAGTCTGGAGACGCCATGGAGAAAGTTCTGCTGACTGCAACATCCTCCAGTATGACCGGTTTGGCAGTGGGTCAGTAATGGTGTGGGGAGGCATTTCTTTGGAGGTCCCCACAGCCCTCCATGTGTTAGCCGGAGGTACCCTGATTGCCAGTAGGTACCAGGATGAGATCCTCAGACCCATTGTGAGACCATATGCAGGTGCGGTTGGCCCTGGGTTCCTCCTAATGCAGGACAATGCTAGGCCTCATGAGGCTGAAGTGTCAGCAGTTCCTGCATGATGAAGGCATTGATGCTAAGGACTGACCTGCCAGTCCACCAGCACTGAATCCAATCGAGCACATCTGGGACATCATGTCTCATTCCATTCACCAACGTCGCATTGCACCGCAGACTGTCCAGAAGTTGATTGATGCCTTAATCCAGGTCTGGGGGGAGATCCCTCAGGAGAACACCCATCGCCTTATCAAGACCATGCTCAGGTGTTGTAGGGAGGTCATACAGGCATGTGGAGGCCACACACACATTACTGAGCATAATTTCCTTGTCAATGAAGTTGGATGAGCCCGTAATTTGAGTTTCCACTTTGATTTTGAGTATCATTCCAAATCCACAATGTAATGAATAAAGATTTGCAACTGGAATATTTCATTCAGTTATATATAGGATCTGTAAGATGTGGTATTTTAGTGTTATATATACACACACAAATAACGCAGCACAAGCTTCAGAGTAAAAGATAGGTGCCAGGCTTGAGAAAGGCTCTGTGGAGCCAAAACATTGTACATGTGGCTTATTAAAAGTTTCACTGAACCTTTGATAGTTCCCCATTTTTGAGTGTTGCCTGCTTTATATATATATTTTATATATATATATATATATACTGTATATTATATTTGCATTATCATTTTTTAGCTTTGCAACAAATGGTGCTTTATAGAAATCATCTGACTAGAACTCAAGATATTTGTTACTGTGACACAAGGACTGAAATGCACCAAAATGGGGATTCCTTTGTCATGCCCCCTTAGGGATTGCACTGGACATAATACGATACAATACACTTTATTGATCCCGGGGGAAATTACGGTATTACAGCAGCAATACAAACAGCAGTACATAAATTATTAGGACTAGTGATGAGCGAATATACTCATTACTCGAGATTTCTCGAGCATGTTCGGGGATCCTCCCGAGTATTTTTTAATGCTCGGAGTTTTAGTTTTCAGCGCCGCAGCTGAATGATTTACATCTGTTAGCCAGCATAAGTACATGTGGGGGTTGCCTGGTTGCTAGGGAATCCCCACATGTACTTATGCTGGCTATCAGATGTAAATCATTCCGCTGCGGCAAGAAAAACTAAAACTCCAAGCACTAAAAAATACTCGGAGGACCCCCGAGCATGCTCGAGAAATCTCAAGTAACGACTGTATTCGCTCATCACTAATTAGGCCATAAATCTTGCACAAGTATACCAACATTACATAACAAATAAATGTGGGTAGTTGACGTATATAAGTCACTGTTAATTGACATTAGTACACCTGCAATCAGTCATTGTTGTCTACCACTAGTGATGAGCAAGTGTACTCGTTGCTTGGGTTTTCCCGAGCACGCTCGGGTGGTCTCCAAGTATTTGTAACTGCTCGGAGATTAAGTTTTCATCGCCTCAGCAGCATGATTTGTGGGTACTAGACAGCTTGAACACATGTGGGGATTCCCTAGCAACCAGGCAACCCCCACATGTACTCAGGCTGGGTAGTAGCTGTAAATCATTCAGCTGCAGAGATGAAAACTAAATCTCCGAACACTAACAAATACTCGGAGACCACCCGAGCGTGTTCGGGAAAACCCGAGCAACGAGTACACTCGCTCATCACTATCTACCACCCTTAGGAAATTATTATACATCCCCATAGCAGTAGGTACAAAATGATTTCCTGAATTTCTCCTTCTTGCACCTTAGTAGGATTAGACGGCTGCGGAATGTGCTCTTCTGCTTCAAGAACAGCTCGTATAGTGGGTGTGTATTATTGATCATTATAGCCCTACATTTCTTCTGAATTCTATCGTCCAATACCTCCTCAAAAGAGTCCAGATGGAGGCCAACAGCTGCGCTTGCCTTCTTGATAAATTTGTTGAGCTTATTAGCTTCAGATACTTGCACACTACTGCCCCAGTATATGATAGCAAAAAAAATGTTGCTTGCCACAACAGACTGGTAGAACATTTCCAGCATTTTACTGCACATATTGGACGACCTGAGCTTCCAAAGAAAGTAAAGTCTTCTCATTCCCTTCTTGTAAACCTTTTCTGTATGACACCTCCAATCGAGTTTACTGTCAAGGTGAACCCCCAAATATTTGTAGCTCTCAACAATCTCAACCTCCTGGCCAGCAATATTGATCGGTAAGTAATCCTCCTTTTTCCTTCTATAACTCACCACCAACTACTTGGTTTTCTTTACATTTAGTTCTAGACAGTCAGGCACCAATCCACAAACTCAGAAACCACCCTTCTATATTCCTTTCCCCCCCCCCCCGGCCCCCCACAATGCCTCCTACAATCACTGAGTCATCTGAGAATTTTTGGAGGTGACAAAAATCTGATTTATACTGAAAGTCAGCTGTATACAATGTGAAGAGGAAGGGTGACAGCACTGTACGTTGAGGGGCTCCAACACTGCTCCGTACACTGCCAGATGCCACCTCCCCCATCCTTACAAACTGCGGCCTGTCTGTCAGGTTGTCGCTTATCCAGTTCACGATCCCCTCATCCACTGCCATATCAGTGAACTTATTACGTAGTAAGAGCGGCTGTAAGATATTGAAAGCACTTGAGAAGTCAAAGAGCATGGCGCGCACTACAGTTCCATCATTGTCCAAGAATGAATGTACTGTATGTAGCAGAGACACTACAGCATCATCCACCCCCGATCTCTGCTGGTACGCATCTGTAGGGGGTCAGTAAAAGCCCTCACCCTCAGACACAAGTAGGCCAGTATTATTCTCTCCAAGGACTTCATAGCATGTGATGTTAAGGCCACTGGACAATAGTCTTGTAGGGAAGTTGGAAAAGTGGTCTTCAGAACCGGCTCCAGTTAAACAAGTGCTGGAAGACAGTACACAGTTGGCTTGCACACGCTCTGAGGACACGTGGACTGAGGCCATCAGGCCCAGCTGCTTTGCCAATAACTAGTCTACTAAACTTTTCTCACGTCACTTATCCCCCAATGTCAATGCTGCTGATCGTTTCCCAGCTCCATCCCCCATTCCTGATGACACTGTGCTTGTGTTGGTGAATATGTTGAAAAACAGATTAGCCATGGGCTAATAATACAGTCAATCTATTTTTTTTGTGTGTTTCTTTATAGGGGTTGTGCCACGAACAACAGTATATTTTAATCAATAAATCATTGAATAAAAATAAACTCCACAATTGGATGTGTTTAAATAAAATGTTCCTGTGCTGAGATAATCTTATAAATGTGCCCCTGCTGTGTACTGTGTAATGGCTGTGTCTGACTGTACAGGAACATGGTCTGATCATACCACAGCTCCTGGGCAGGAGAAGGAAAATAGTATACAGACAGTACTGCTGATTCTTTTCATGAGCAAAACATTTAACTGCCTGTTTTTAAACAGTATTTTAACTAAAAGAATCATCTGAGATCCAGTGCTGTAATGTCTGTGTAGTGTTTTGCTTCCTCAGCGGACAGAACTATGGTATATCTGATCTGTTCTTGCACGAGATCACAGCCATTACACTGGGGCACATTTATACGATTATCACAGGGCATGAACTTTTTTTTGTTAAACACATCCAATTGTGAAGTTAATTTTTATTCCAAGATCTGTTGATTAAAATGTACTTTTGTTCGTGGCACAACCCCTTTAAGCATGGATGACATTGGGTCTGGCAGTCCTTTAGGTCAAGGACAAGGGTGAAGTACCGTATTTTACTGAGTATATGGAATACTCTTATGTATGTGTTTCTCAAACCAGTTAGTTACTGCTGCCATTTGGCAGTCCACTGTAAGTTGTATATTACACCCTGGTATTTCTAAAGGATTTTATACGATTTGTGCATCTTATTCACTCACAATGTTTTTAACTAAATGTCTAGAGAAAATGGAATCATTACTATGACTACAAATGACTGATATAAGAGTCCTTTATATACAGAATATAAATTCGATGATTTACTCAAAGGGTAATAATATATATCACACTGAGTTCCTTGGCCATATTGATTTGATAGAACTTGAATTTAATATTAATATATGGGATGAGCATATCCACCTGCCGGGCAAAGTTCACAGATAAGCACACTAATGAAATAAACTATCTGGTCAGTAGATTCTGTCTCTTCGGTTCCTGATTTAAAATGATTAAATATCTATTTGTGGGCCAAAAAAATGACTTGTATGTATTCAGAACTTGTTTTTAACACTAGCATCCAGTCATAAGATGAAGTCGGCAACCTTGGATAAAATGTATTATTTAAACAAATTCTTGCAAAATACAATAAAGATAGTAAGTAACCTCATTTTTAAAATGTTTGCTTGTTCTCCTACAATCCCCTGTAGCATTTCAGCATTTCACACAATGTAGAATTTACAGTTTTAGCAACTGCCAAAATGATGTGACCACAAAGTGATTGTTCAGTCTGTATGAGGGAATATATTTTCTGTGGGCCGTTTGCATGTTGTGGTTAATCCGCCCTGCATTACAGCAGCAACTGTGTGAATGAGATTTTAACAAACTTCATGCTGCACCTTAGGCTAGGGTCACATTGCGTTAGGGCAATCCGTTTAGCGCTAAGCGCTAGCGGAATGCGCTAACGCAATGTCTTTTTTGGGGTCACGTTAAACGTCCCCGCTAGCGCAGATCCCCGATCTGCGAGAGCGGGGAACGGACCTCGGGCGCGCCGTGGACGCTACAAGCAGCGTCCGAGGCGCGCTACAAAAGACCGGCACATCGCTAGTGCGTGCCGAAAATTACACGCGCTAGCAATGCGCTTTAACATTGCGGGCAATGGGAGGGCTAACGAACGCGTTGCACGGCGTTAATTTCCCCGTGCAACGCTGTCCGTTAGCGCTCAGCCATAAACGCAATGTGACCCTAGCCTTAATGTATCAATTCATGCTGTGGATGTTACAGCAGATTTAACCCTTTGCATAAAAAAACAAAAAGACCGATGCATTTCCAAAATGAATAACGCAGCAATTTTTGCTGTTATAGATTTCAGTATGGATTTTCTGCTGACAAATTTCCCATGGGAACTTATCCTAAAAATTCAGCCTATAGTGTGCTTGACTTTCAATATTTAGGTTACTCGCTCTTACAGGTAGTAGAATGATGTTTCAATTGGGAGCCTTAAAAACAGAAGATATCCTTTTTATTCAGTTTTCCATCAACATTTTCTTCATTTTAACTGAGCCATTGTTAAGTGTCAATGCAAAAAAAAGTTTATACAGTTTACTTTGGTTTTTAGATGAGAAAAAAATGGATGCAAATAGGATGAAACATACAGTACAGATCAAAAGTTTGGACACACCTCATTTAAAGATTTTTCTGTATTTTCATGACTATGAAAATTGTAAATACACACTGAAGACATCAAAACTATGAATTAACACATGTGGACTTATATACTTAACAAAAAAGTGTGAAACAATTGAAATTATGTCTTATATTCTAGGTTCTTCAAAGTAGCCACCTTTTGCTTTGATGACTGCTTTGCACACTCTTGGCATTCTCTTGATGAGCTTCAAGAGCTAGTCACCGGGAATGGTTTTTACTTCACAGGTGTGCCCTGTCAGGTTTAATAAGTGGGATTTCTTGCCTTATAAATGGGGTTGGGACCATCAGTTGTGTTGTGCAGAAGTCTGGTGGATACACAGCTGATAGTCCTACTGAATAGACTGTTAGAATTTGTATTCTGGCAAGAAAAAAGCAGCTAAGTAAAGAAAAACAAGTGGCCATCGTTACTTTCAGAAATGAAGGTCAGTTAGTCTGAAAAATTGGGAAAACTTTGAAAGTGTCCCCAAGTGCAGTGGCAAAAACCATCAAGCGCTACAAAGAAACTGGCTCACATGAGGACCGCCCCAGGAAAGGAAGACCAAGAGTCACCTCAGCTTCTGAGGAGAAGTTTATCCGAGTCACCAGCCTCAGAAATCGCAGATTAACAGCAGCTCAGATTAGAGACCAGATCAATGCCACACAGAGTTCTAGCAGCAGACACATTTCTACAACAACTGTTAAGAGGAGACTTTGTGCAGAAGGCCTTCATGGTAAAATAGCTGCTAGGAAACCACTGCTAAGGACAGGTAAGCAGAAGAGACTTGTTTGGGCTAAAGAACACAAGGAATGGACATTAGACCAGTGGAAATCTGTGCTTTGGTCTGATGAGTCCAAATTTGAGATCTTTGGTTCCAACCACCTTGTCTTTGTGCGATGCAGAAAAGGTGAACGGATGGACTCTACATGCCTGGTTCCCACCGTGAAGCATGGAGGAGGAGGAGGTGTGATGGTGTGGGGGTGCTTTGCTGGTGACACTGTTGGGGATTTATTCAAAATTTAAGGCATACTGAACCAGCATGGCTACCACAGCATCTTACAGCGGCATGCTATTCCATCCGGTTTGCATTTAGTTGGACCATTATTTATTTTTCAACAGGACAATTACCCCAAGCACACCTCCAGGCTGTGTAAGGGCTATTTGACCAAGAAGGAGAGTGATGGGGTGCTACGCCAGATGACCTGGCCTCCACAGTCACCAGACCTGAACCCAATCGAGATGGTTTGGGGTGTGCTGGACCGCAGAGTGAAGGCAAAAGGGCCAGCAAGGTGTGTCCAAACTTTTGGTCTGTACTGTATGACGGGCCAGTTGCATTCACAAATTGTGGATGTGAGAGGATCCGAGTGCAGGTCTGTGTGCTAGTGCTGTCCGTTGCGCACACAGCAAACACAGACTGAAAATATGCTAGTAGATTAATGTAAACATTTCTGTGCATGTGTAGTAGGAAAGTATGTACTCGATTACAATGCAAACAATTGGAGGCAGTCATACATTTTATTTTCCTAATCTCTCTGGAACAAGATGGATCTACAGACTCTATGGAGCAAAGCTGATGGTCCCTACTGTCTGCTGAGCTGTTATTAAATAATTTCTGTGAAAAACTTGTTTAATGTCAATGGCAGAGATGACTTTATAATTTTTGTATCAATTTTCTTGGCCACTATATCAAGTTACTGTTGCCAGTGATGTTTAATATCTCCTACCTGTTTTAGATTCTCCATTTATTACCCCACCGTCCTCCCAGTGGTTAATAAGAATCAGGTCAATCTCTTTCACCAAGGGTTTACAGTGAGAAACAACCTTGTTACAAGCCGTTTTCACCTGTAATTTTGTATTATATTTCGAACTGGAAAAAAAATCAAAGCTCAAATTGATTTAGCTGCTCGATTGAGCTGTAAATGGGCGAAGGAAGAAAAAAAATGTTATCTGGGACGGGTTTTCTTGTTGCTGTCAGAGTTATTAGTGACCGATTGCTGACAGGGGACACGGGGGAGAGAGTTGGGGAATCTAGAAAGGGCACTGAGTTTCTTCATAGTTCCTGGCAGTGGTGTGTGGGTCTTGATTATTGTACTGATGTCTCAAGAGTAGCAAGCATGCCCTTAATATCATTAAGACACAGAAAGGCACAGCCAGGGGTTTCTTGTGGACTTTATCCAAGTTTTTTTGTCACTCAGTCATATTTTTCAACCCGAAATAAACACATATTTGTTGTAACTGGATCTCCTCTCATCTGAGCGACCACATTGCAACACATTGCATCCTACAGTATGTTCTGAATATATTGCAGTCTTCTGAAGAGCTTGACAGATTGAAGCTACTCAAAAATATTGGACTGAGATATTGCTGATCTTATACAGCAAAATGTAATCAAGACATATTTGTGTTCAATACATATTTGTATACATGAATGGGTGTTTTAGAGGGAAATGGATATTAATATGTATTTTTGCTCATGTAACCTCAGCCACAGTCAGTATTTTACATATTATAACACATTTTATTCACAGTTGCAGCAAAGGGTGTGAAGTGCTGATGTATATTTTTCAGCTGTGTTGCTTTGTCTAAGGCTACTGTCACACTAGCGTCGGGCCCGTCCCGTCGCAGTGCGTCGGGCCGAGGTTACCGACGCTAGCGTTCTCTGCGCCGCACAACGGGGGCAGCGGATGCATTTTTCCAGCACATCTGCTGCCCCATTGTGAGGTGCGGGGAAGTGCGGGGAGGTGGGGGCGGAGTTCCGGCCTCGCATGCGCGGTCGGAAAAAGCGTACCGTCGGCAGCAAAAAACGTTACATGTAGTGTTTTTTGCAGCCGACGGTCTGCCACAACACGGCGCAACCGTCGCACGACGGTTGCGACATGTGTCAATCCGTCGCAATACGTCGCTTAATGTTAGTCTATGGGGAAAAAACGCATCCTGCAAGCACTTTTGCAGGATGCGTTTTTTTCTGCAAAACGACGCATTGTGACGGATTGCAGTTAACGCTAGTGTGAAAGTAGCCTTAGGCAAAAACGTATCCATGACACACTGGGAGCCACTGCTGAAGAAAAATTTTAGTTTTTCTTTTAGGCCATTTTACACAGATTAAGTAACATGCTTTGCATTTGCAGAAGATCAGATTTTTTGTTTTGTACAGTTTTCTTGCAATCACAGGAAACAAATGTTTTTCTGCTCGTAATCCCTTTTAGCAAGCATAACGTACAATATGGTTTCCTATGAAGAAAATATATAACTTCTATACCTATGCCCCCTCTTATAATGCTGTTCTTATGTAATTTAGTTTAGGGTCAGCCCGACAATTTTGTCAAAGTTTGAAAAAAATATTTTTATTTGAAATAATAATTTTCTCCTTCAAACTTTGCTTTCCTCAAAGAATGCTCCCTTTGCAGCAATTCCAGCATTGCAGACCTTTGGCATTCTAGCAGTTAATTTGCTGAGGTCATCTGGAGAGATTTCCCCCCATGCTGCCAGAAGCCCCTCCCACAAGTTGGTTTGGCTTGATGGGCACTTTTTTCGCACCATACGGTCCAGCTGCTCCCACAACAGCTCAATGGGGTTGAGATCTGGTGACTGTGCTGGCCACTCCATTGCAGATAGAATACCAGCTGCCTGCTTCTTCCCTAAATAGTTCTTGCATAATTTGGAGGTGTGCTTTGGGTCACTGTCCTGTTGTAGGATGAAATTGGCACCAATCAAGCACTGTCTACCGGGTATGGCATGGCGTTGGAAAATGGAGTGATAGCCTTCCTTATTCAAAATCCCTTTTACCTTGTACAAATCTCCCACTTTACCAGCACCAAAGCAACCCTAGACCATCACATTACCTCCACCATGCTTGACAGATGGCGTCAGGCACTCTTCCAACATCTTTTCTGTTGTTCTGCATCTCACAAATGTTCTTCTGTGTGATCCAAACACCTCAATCTTGGATTTGTCTGTCCATAACTGTTTTCCAATCTTCCTCTGTCCAATGTCTGTATTCTTTTGCCCATATTAATCTTTTCCTTTTATTAGCCAGTCTCAGATATGGCTTTTTCTTTGCCACTCTGCCCTGAAGGCCAGCATCCCGGAGTCGCCTCTTCACTGTAGATGTGGACACTGGCATTTTGCGTGTACTTTTTAATAAAGCTGCCAGTTGAGGACCTGTGAGGCCTCGATTTCTCAATCTACAGACTCTAACGTACTTGTCTTGTTGATCACTTGTGCAGCGGGGCCTACCACTTCTCTTTCTACTTTGGTTAGAGCCTGTTTGTGCTCTCTGAAGGGAGTAGTACACACCATTGTAGGAAATCTTCAGTTTCTTGGCAATTTCTCTCATGGAATAACCTTCATTTCTAAGAACTATAATAGACTGTCGAGTTTCACATGAAAGTTATTCTTTTCTGGCCATTTTTAGAGTTTAATGGAACCAACAAATGTAATGCTCCAGATTCTCAACTAGCTGAAAGGAAGGTCAGGTTTATAGGTTCTCTAATGCTAACATACTTGCACAAGGGTTTTCAATAGTATTCTAACCATCCACTAGCCTTCTTACACAGATAGCATTCACAAAGTACCATAAGATCACTGGAGTGATGGTTGTTGGAAATGGGCCTCTATACACCTATGAAGATATTGCATTACAAACCAGACATTTGCAGCTAGAATAGTTATTTATCACATTAACAATGTATAGAGTGTATTTATGAATCATTTAATGTTAGCTTCATTGGAAAAAACTGTGCTTTGCTTTCAAAAATAGGGAAATTTTTAAGTGACCCTAAACTTTGGAACGGTAGTGTACAATACCAGTTAAAGGTTTGGACACATCCGTTCATGCAATGATTTTCCGTGTTCTTAGTGTAATGTGCACATTGCAGTTTCAAATAAAAAAAAAAATGCAAAACTCCGAAGAAACAAATATAGAGACAAAGAGTAAAGAAACATATGAAACAAGCCAGAATATTTGTTACACCTTAAATTCCTCAAAGTAGCCTCTTTTTAACTCTGATGACAGCTTTACAGTCCCTTGGCATTTTTTTAAGCAGCTCCATCAGGTCGTCACCTGGAGTGGCTTACAATGAACAGATATGTATCGACAAAAATTCATTTGTGGAATCACCAACCTTAGATAGTATTTGCGACTATCATGTTTATTTTGCAGAGGCCATGTTGGCACACAGCTCCATACAGTGCTGAGACCTGTCCCACAACTGTTCTAAGCCAGAAAGTGGCAAGAACCACTCAACTAAGTAAAGAGAAAACACAGTCCATCATTACTTTAAGACATAAAGGTCAGTCAGTCTGGAAAATTCCTAGAACCTTGAAGGTATCCTCAAGTGCAGTCATGAAAACCTTCTTTAGCAATGATGAAATTGTTTCTCATGGGACTGACTCAGTAAATGAAGACCAAAAGTTACTTCTGCTGCAGAAGATAAGTTTATCAGAGTTACCAGCCACAGAAAATACAAATTGGTAGCACCTCAAATAACAGCCTTTAGAAATTATGCACAGACATCAAGTAGCAGACACATCTCAGCATCAGCTGTCAAGAGGAGATTGTGGGAAGCAGACTTTTATGGTCGAATTGCTGAAAAGAAACCACTGCTGAGGACCCAAAACAAGAAGAAGAGACTTGTTTGGTCCAAGCAACACAAGGACTGGACATTTGGTTACTGTGGTCTGATGAGTGAAAATTTTAGATTTTTGGTACCAACTGCTATGTCTCGTATATTACTGCCCCTTATATACTAGAATTATACTGTTCTTATGTACCAGCATTTAACTGCTAAAATACACAATAGTCCAATATCTATTAGGTGATCAGGGCTCTTTAATATTTAGAAAGTCTAATTAAGTTTCCAAGCTATCACAATCCTGGTAATGAGATGGCACAATCATCCCATGTATTCATCTCTGAACAGCTTGTAGCGTTCTGGATGGTTATTTTTCACATACAGATTTTTGGATGATAAACCCCTCTGTGTAGTTACTATCTATGATTATAATGTAACACTCCCAACCCAGGTGCTGATTCCATCCTCTCTAGGCAGCTAATGAGTGTGAGAAAGTAAACTCATTAACTCTTTGGTCTTCTAATCTGCTTTATGATTTTGTATTTATACAACTCGCCCAAATTTAAAGCGATTCTGATTTCACCATTTCCACCTCTGTGTGAACTGCTGATTAGTTTGCGCACTTATTGACACTTATTTTTGGGTGGTTAAATGCTCTGTGTTTGCCTATATTTGACATTCTGTCATGACTTGAAGATTAAAGACCCTTTCACCAGGGTCCAAAATCATCTGAATGAGCATTCATAAGAATGCTCATTCCCTGATCATTAGTCCATGTAAATATGGCAGTGACTAGCCAGCAAACTAACAAATGCTTGTTTGTTGATAGCATCTTTTTTGCGTTCTTAAAAATGTTAATTTGTCGGCAGCACATCTCTGTCAGTCATATAGTGAAAAAATGGAGTGACTGTGTAAATCCTCGACAGCTACTTAAATTTAATGGAAGACAGAAGTTCGCTGTTGTGATTAGTTGAGGTCACATCGATCAGACCCCTACCAAACTGAAAGTTATCACCTGTCATGTAGATACTCCTTTAAGCACATTTTCTTTAAAGCATCACTCCAGTGGGTTTTTTTCCCCCAGTCATATACTCACCCTCATGCGTCTTCACCATTTTTCGGCACCACTGTGGTCTCTCGAAGCCATCTTGTAACAATAGCTTCTGACTGTCCGGAAGTCAGAATTGATATCACAAGCTCTCAATGCAAGTCTATAAGAGCCAGAACGAGGCTCTCATAGAGATGTATTGAAAAGTGACCTTTAGCCGCTCCATGAAACACTGGAGCTCTCCGACAGGTCACTTTTTGAGTGAGACCAACGGGAGCGATGCTGGAAAACGATGAAGGCGGCGGCAGGTGATTATCAGACATGGGGCAGGGGACTAACGTTTAAAGCACCACTCCAGTGCTGCAATTCCAACCAACAAACAAATGCTGGAGTGGTGCTTTTAATAGTTAAACATTTTTTTTTTAGGTTGAGTTTACACCACATCTGTTCCCTTGCTTCAAACTCTGTTGGTGACTTGTGCCTGAACCCCAAAATTTAAAAATTAACGATACTGTAGTCTGCTATTGTATCCGGCTTAAAAGATGGCCAGTTGGAAAGAAAAGGTCAAATGGAGTCGAAAGTCATTGCAGTCTGTTTCTCCATTAGGGACACCCTCTGAATCCAGTTATTAAAGGGTTAAGAATGAAGCCCCCAATGTAGTGAGCATAATATGAACTGAAGACTCCCATACACTGCTCCCTGATTGATGGTTTGCCCGACATCTCTCTCACTTGACTCCTCTATACACAACATAGTATTGGTTCCTGTGTTCTCAGAGCTACCAAACTCCTCTTGTAGAGGCTAATCTACCCTTGAAGAAAAAGATCAGGAGTCAAAAATTAAACATGCCTGATTTTACTCTGTGATAACATCATCTGTTTGGGGAGAGTCGGACACTTCCATACACAGTAGTCTGACCATCAGGTTTGACAATATCGGCAAGTTCAGCTGTCATTAGTCTAATGTATTATGGGAGCTTTTCTACATATTGGGACAGTAGTGTGCTGGTTCACAACTGCACTTAGATTTTTGAGGTTTACTAATACACCACCATAAAGCAATGCTTCTAGGGGAGAATAAATGTTAATTGGCATTGGAGTAAGGGTACAGTTTGTTGAGTTGAGCTGCAGTTCCAGGTACATCTGCTTTCACCAATGAGTCCCTGTTTACATGTTAAAATTAAAGGCATAGCCCCTTATTTAGGGTCTTAAAGATTGGACAACTATTAATAACCTATACTATTCCACAGTGATCACATTTTTGTGTGTCTACCATGTTAGATTACTTCTTATGATTGTCATCTTGTTAGTTGGCTATATTCAACACCTGCCATCCAGCATCTAAGTGAGGATTGTTGATAAAGCAATAATCTCCATGTGGCTATATCCTGGAAGGCAATCACAGAAATATATGGGGAATTTTGTATTTATGAATATATGCAATATTGCAATCTCGAATCACAAGACATATTATGGCTGCCTCATTCCACCCAGAACTGCCCCAAAAGTTGCCTGAGCCCTGCACACTTGTTATGTTATCCTGTTCACAGTGCAGTCCTGCAGAAAAGGCAAACAGAAGTTTGGTTAAAAGGGGTTGTCCAGTCTAAATTGATAAGTCTGCAGTCATTTGGTGTGACTGCAGACTTTTGAATCCCCCCAGCGCATGCACTGTGCATTACGAGGATCTGTCGATATCTGGGTCAGGAACAGCAGTGATATATGCATTATGCATAATCCCTGGCACAAGCTGTCTAGTTGGCACAGCCCGTTGTATTTAGCAAGGCCATCTAAACGGGCTCTGACTGGGAGTATGCATATCACATACATACCTGCCAGTCCCGGCTCAGAAATTGGCAAATTCTCTCACTGCACCATGTGCAAGTGATTCAGAAGTCTGCAGTCACACAGAGTGACTGCAGACTTATCAATTTAGATCAGACAACCCCTTTAATAGATTCTCTTATACACCACAATGTGACACATTAAAAGTGTTTTCAAGCCACAAAGATTATTCAAGCATTATAAAGTTTTTCAGAAATGATGAAACACCATAATTTGCTGTTACAGTTGTACTCAGTTCCGGAGTTGTCATGTTATATTGATGTGACCTCTGCTTCCTTACTTTCTGCTACAGTCATCTCAAAGCACAGAGTAGAGAGATTTCCTACCTGTGCTTTGAAAAGAACTGACAGCAGCTTTGCTGTGAGCTCTGAATGGTGATGCCATGGGGGTGTGTGGCCAGTGATCCTCAGAAAGATTAGTATGACTGGGGATGTGTACATGGTGGGAGGGCACAGAGACATTGGAGGCTCCACACCAAGGGCCGACATATCATTGGTGCAACCTGTGCAGCTACACAGGAGCAGTAAGGGGGTCCAATTCCATCTCCAAACAAGGTGGAATTGCGCAGTTGGGCCCTCTTCTGTCTTTGTCCGCCAGTGCTCCGCACAGAACAAGTAATCTTATCAACTTGTGACTTTGACCAGAGGGAATGGTGCTGAGCGTTCACGAATGCAAAATTTCATTTGAAAACATAACTACATCATATGACTTATCTCTCATCTACAGTACACTGAGCTTGTGTGGTGTCAGCGCCATCGCCTGTAACATTATTGTCTGTAACATTACTGACTGCAGGAGAGTGTCAGGTTAGCATATGCTATGTGAAGTGGGAGGTATGCGAGAGATGAGAATCTGTACAGTGATTTATCCATCTTGAGACTAATAGTCTCAGGATTTTGGTTTGCAGGTGGAGTAGCCATGTACACTCACCGGCCACTTTATTAGGTACACCATGCTAGTAACGGGTTGGACCCCCTTTTGCCTTCAGAACTGCCTCAATTCTTCGTGGCATAGATTCAACAAGGTGCTGGAAGCATTCCTCAGAGATTTTGGTCCATATTGACATGATGGCATCACACAGTTGCCGCAGATTTGTCGGCTGCACATCCCAAAGATGCTCCATACAAGGCAGGATGGATCCATGCTTTCATGTTGTTTACGCCAAATTCTGACCCTACCATCCGGATGTCGCAGCAGAAATTGAGACTCATCAGACCAAGCAACGTTTTTCCAATCTTCTACTGTCCAATTTCGATGAGCTTGTACAAATTGTAGCCTCAGTTTCCTGTTCTTAGCTGAAAGGAGTGGTACCCGGTGTGGTCTTCTGCTGCTGTAGCCCATCTGCCTCAAAGTTCGACGCACTGTGCGTTCAGAGATGCTCTTAGGCCTACCTTGGTTGTAACGGGTGGCGATTTGAGTCACTGTTGCCTTTCTATCAGCTCGAACCAGTCTGCCCATTCTCCTCTGACCTCTGGCATCAACAAGGCATTTCCGCCCACAGAACTGCCGCTCACTGGATTTTTTTTCTTTTTCGGACCATTCTCTGTAAACCCTAGAGATGGTTGTGCGTGAAAATCCCAGTAGATCAGCAGTTTCTGAAATACTCAGACCAGCCCTTCTGGCACCAACAACCATGCCACGTTCAAAGGCACTCAAATCACCTTTCTTCCCCATACTGATGCTCGGTTTGAACTGCAGGAGATTGTCTTGACCATGTCTACATGCCTAAATGCACTGAGTTGCCGCCATGTGATTGGCTGATTAGAAATTAAGTGTTAACAAGAAGTTGGACAGGTGTACCTAATAAAGTGGCCGGTGAGAGTATATATTGATTGTAATGTTTAGCATTTTTTTATCAACATTTAAAAAAAAATTTTTCTAACGCTTCCTCGTTTTTTCAGTCTTTTTTCTAAGTATCTTTTATTCAATACAAAATCCTAAATAAATCTTTATAAATATTGTGCTTTCCGCCTCTTAACCCAAATAAAGGATAAATCCTATCCCGAGAATTAACAATTGTAATAAGCCGAGCAGCTGAGGAACAATTATTATTATGTGAAAAGTATTGGATTTTATGTTATGCATGTGTGCGTTGCCAAGCTTAGTGATATAAGACAATTCCTTATCAGTTTACCTCCCTCCCATTCTAGTGGTCTCTGGAGGGACCTGGTTGACTAGAAGAAGGAGAATGATTTTGGCTGTCATTAGTGCTCCTGTGCTGAGCCTGGTTTGCTCATGATCTCCCGTTGACACCTGTGTGGTTACTGAGATGTATTAGACGCTGGCCTCGCTGTATTACCGCTCCCAGCGCTCATTGCTTTTCACATGAATTGCTGTACACACCAATGTCGGTATGTCAGATGCAGTTTACGCTGTTTGAATGAACATTATCCCTCCGGCAAAGACTTTAATTTTTCTTTTTTTGCATTTTTATTTTAAATTAATGACTACAAATTCAGCAACGCAGAAGGACACTTTAATACATGGTATGGGCAGCTACAGCTGGAGTTTCTAGGAACATATACTGAAGACTGTACTGGTACCAAGGGATGGACTGGTACAATACAATTAATAAATTGTACTAAGTGACATTATCCCAGATAAACTAGCTCCCGGTGCACAGGCTGTTTACCCAACCAAGTCTTAATCCCCATGTCTATACTCGTTACACTTCCACTCAGACAAGAAGAATAATTCTTATATACCCACCATTCTTTCTCCCATGGTCTTGAAGACAACTAAATATTGTGCATGCACGTACAACCCCTGGCTCAAATTATGGAATCACCAGCTTCGGAGGATGTTAATTCAGTTTAATTTTGTAGAAAAAAGCAGATCACAGACATGGCACAAAACTAAAGTAATTTCAAATGGCAACGTTCTGGCTTTAAGAAACACTAAAAGAAATCAAGAACAAAAATGTGGTAGTCAGTAATTGTTACTTTTTTTAACCAAGCATAAGGAAAAAATTATGGAATCACTCAATTCTGAGGAAAAAAGTATGGAATTACCCTGTAAATTTTCATACCCAAAAATAACACCTGCATCAAATTAGATCTGCTCGTTAGTCTGCATCTAAAAAGGAGTGATCACACCTTGGAGAGCTGTTGCACCAAGTGGACTGACATGAATCATGGCTCCAACATGAGAGATGTCAATTGGAAACAAAGGAGAGGATTATCAAACTCTTAAAAGAGGGTAAATCATCACGCAGTGTTGCAAAAGATGTTGGTTGTTCACAGTCAGCTGTGTCTAAAATCTGGACCAAATACAAACAACATGGGAAGGTTGTTAAAGGCAAACATACTGGTAGACCAAGGAAGACATCATAGCGTGAAGACCGGAAACTTAAAGCAATATGTCTCCAAAGCAGGAAATGCACAACAAAACAATTGAGGAACGAATGGGTGGAAACTGGAGTCAACGTCTGTGACCGAACTGTCAGAAACCGCCTAAAGGAAATGGGATTTACATACAGAAAAGCTGAACAAAAGCCATCATTAACACCTAAACAGAAAAAAACACGGTTACAATGGGCTAAGGAAAAGCAATCGTGGACTGTGGATGACTGGATGAAAGTCATATTCAGTGATGAATCGCGAATCTGCATTGGGCAAGGTGATGATGCTGGAACTTTTGTTTGGTGCCGTTCCAATGAGATTTATAAAGATGACTGCCTTAAGAGAACATGCAAATTTCCACAGTCATTGATGATATAGGGCTGCATGTTAGGTAAAGGCACTGGGGAGATGGCTGCCATTACATCTTCAATAAATGCACAAGTTTATGTTGATATTTTGGACACTTTTCTTATCCTATCAATTGAAAGGATATTTGGGGATGATGAAATCATTTTTCAAGATGATAATACATCCTGCCATAGATCAAAAACTGTGAAAACATTCCTTGAAAAAAGACACATAAGGTTAATGTCATGGCCTGCAAATAGTCCGGATCTCAATCCAATTGAAAATCTTTGGTGGAAGTTGAAGAAAATGGTCCATGACAATGTAAACCTGCAAAGCTGATCTGGCAACAGCAAGCAGAGAAAGTTGGAGCCAGATTGATGAAGAGAACTGTTTGACACTCATTAAGTCCATGCCTGTCATGGTTCCCAATGGCAAGGGAACGTCAGAGAACTTAAATAACAGACTAGCTCTTGGGTGATGGAATCTCGAGCTGACCGTGAGCTAAACCTACCACACAACTAACAGTGGCCGGGTGACGTACCTACGTTTTATCCCTAGACGCCCAGCGCCAGCCGGAGAACTAACTAACCCTAATAGAGGAAAAAACAGACCTGGCTTACCTCTAGGGAAATTCCCCCAAAAAGGAGACAGAAGCCCCCCACATATATTGACGGTGAGTTCAGAGGAAAAGACATACGCAGTATGAAGGTAGGTTCAGCAAAGCGAGGTCCGCTTACTAGATAGTAAGAAGATACAATAGGGAACTTCACGGTCAGCTGAAAACCCTATTAAAATACCATCCAGAAATTACTTTAAGACTCATGTGTCAACTCATGACACCGGAGTGGTAATTTCGGCCCACAAGAGCTTCCAGCTACAGAAACATAACATAACTGTGAACTGGAACAAAAATGCAAACAAACTTAGGACTAAGAGTCCAACTTAGCTGATAGTAGTCTAGAAGCAGGAACATGCAACAGAAAGCCTCTGGTTACATTGATGGCCGGCACTAGAATAACTGAGCAGCAAGGCTAAATAGGATACTCCCATATCCTGATGGAAACAGGTGAACAGAGAAAGAGAAGCACACAAGTCCAGTACCACCAGTGACCACCGGGGAGCCCAAAAACCAAATTCACAACAGTACCCCCCCCTCAAGGAGGGGGCACCGAACCCTCACAAGAACCACCAGGGCGATCAGGATGAGCCCTATGAAAGGCACGGACCAAATCAGAGGCATGAACATCAGAGGCTGTCACCCAAGAATTATCCTCCTGACCGTAGCCCTTCCACTTGACCAGATACTGAAGTTTCCGTCTGGAAACACGGGAGTCCAAGATCTTCTCCACAACGTACTCCAATTCACCCTCAACCAACACCGGAGCGGGAGGCTCAACGGAAGGCACAACCGGTACCTCATACCTGCGCAATAATGACCGATGGAAGACATTATGGATAGAAAAAGATGCCGGGAGGTCCAATCGAAAGGACACAGGGTTAAGAATCTCCAAAATCTTATACGGGCCGATGAACCGAGGCTTAAACTTAGGAGAAGAAACCCTCATAGGGACAAAACGAGAAGACAACCACACCAAGTCCCCAACACGAAGACGAGGACCAACACGACGACGGCGGTTAGCAAAATGCCGAGTCTTCTCCTGGGACAACTCCAAATTGTCCACCACCTGTCCCCAAATCCGATGCAACCTATCCACCACAGTATCCACTCCAGGACAATCCGAAGACTCCACCTGACCAGAAGAAAAGCGAGGATGAAACCCCGAATTGCAAAAGAAAGGAGAAACCAAAGTGGCAGAACTAGCCCGATTATTGAGGGCAAACTCCGCCAACGGCAAAAAGGCAACCCAGTCATCCTGATCCGCAGACACAAAACACCTCAAATAAGTCTCCAAGGTCTGATTAGTTCGCTCAGTCTGGCCATTAGTCTGAGGATGGAACGCAGACGAAAAAGACAAATCAATGCCCATCCTAGCACAGAACGCCCGCCAAAATCTAGACACGAACTGGGTCCCCCTGTCAGAAACGATATTCTCCGGAATACCATGCAAGCGAACCACATTTTGAAAAAACAGAGGAACCAACTCGGAAGAGGACGGCAACTTAGGCAAGGGTGTTGTGAATTTACCTTTTTGGCTCCCTCTAGTGTTTACTAGTGATTTGACTCTGGGAATGTCTGCCATCCCTTGTATGCTCACCTGGGTCGTTAGGTCAGGGGTGTTGCTATATAAGCTCCCTGGACCTTCAGTTCAATGCCTGGCAACGTTGTAATCAGAGCTAATCTGTTGTGCTCTTGTCTACTGATCCTGGTTCCTGCTAGATTAAGCTAAGTCTGCTTTCTTGCTTTTTGCTATTTGTTTTTGTTTGCATTTTTGTCCAGCTTGTACATAATCTGTATCCTTACCTTGCTGGAAGCTCTAGGGAGGCTGGAGTTCTCCCCCCGGGCCGTTAGACGGTTCGGGGGTTCTTGAATTTCCAGTGTGGATTTTTGATAGGGTTTTTGTTGACCATATAAGTTATCTTACTACATTCTGCTATTAGTAAGTGGGCCTCTCTTTGCTAAACCTAGTTCATCTCTGTGTTTGTCATTTCCTCTTACCTCACCGTTATTATTTGTGGGGGGCTTGTATCCAACTTTTGGGGTCTATTCTCTGGAGGCAAGAGAGGTCTTTGTTTTCCTCTTCTAGGGGTAGTTAGTCCTCCGGCTGGCGCGAGACATCTAGCGACCAACGTAGGCATGTTCCCCGGCTACTTCTAGTGTTGGCGTTAGGAGTAGATATATGGTCAACCCAGTTACCACTGCCCTATGAGCTGTACTTCGCAGACTTACTTGTTCCTCTGAGACCCTCGCCATTGGGGTCAAAACAGTTTGCCAGGCCAGTATTAAATGTTAAATGCATTGCAGAAGCGGGATTATAAGAAAGAAAATTCTGAGTTTTTTTTTTTCTCTTTCTCATTTTTTTTTTTCTTTTCCCCTTTACCTCTGAGTGGCTTGTGTTTGCTGCAGACATGAATGTCCAGACCTTGATTACAGTTGTGGACCAGCTTACTGCTCGTGTGCAGGGCATACAAGATTATGTTATCAGAAATCCTATGTCAGAACCTAAGATACCGATTCCTGAACTGTTTTCCGGAGACCGATTTAAATTTAGAAATTTCAGGAATAATTGTAAATTGTTTTTGTCCCTGAGACCCTGTTCATCTGGAGACTCCGCTCAGCAAGTGAAAACTGTTATTTCTTTTTTACGGGGCGACCCTCAGGATTGGGCCTTCTCGCTGGCGCCAGGAGATCCGGCATTGGCTGATATTGATGCGTTTTTTTCTGGCGCTCGGTTTCCTTTATGAGGAACCCAATCTTGAGATTCAGGCAGAAAAAGCCTTGCTGGCTATGTCTCAGGGCCAGGACGGGGCTGAAGTGTATTGCCAAAAATTTCGGAAATGGTCCGTGCTGACCCAGTGGAACGAGTGTGCATTGGCTGCAAATTTCAGAAATGGCCTTTCTGAAGCCATTAAGAATGTGATGGTGGGTTTTCCCATTCCCACAGGTCTGAATGATTCCATGGCCCTGGCAATTCAAATCGACCGGCGGTTGCGGGAGCGCAAAACCGCAAATTCCCTCATGGTGTTGTCTGAACAGGCACCTGATTTAATGCAATGTGATAGAATCCTGACTAGAAATGAGCGGAAAATTCATAGACGCCAGAATAGCTTGTGTTACTACTGTGGTGATTCTACACATGTTATCTCAGCATGCTCTAAACGTCTTACTAGGGTTGTTAGTCCTGTCGCCATTGGTAATTTGCAACCTAAATTTATTCTATCTGTAACTTTGATTTGCTCACTGTCATCGTATCCTGTCATGGCGTTTGTAGACTCAAGTGCTGCCCTGAGTCTGATGGATCTGTCATTTGCCAAGCGCTGCGGTTTTGTTCTGGAGCCATTAGAAAATCCTATCCCTCTTAGGGGTATTGATGCTACGCCTTTGGCAAAAAATAAACCGCAGTTTTGGACACAGGTTACCATGTGCATGACTCCCGAACATCGGGAGGTGATACGTTTTCTTGTTCTGCATAAGATGCATGATTTGGTTGTTTTGGGTTTGCCATGGTTACAGACCCATAATCCAGTCTTGGACTGGAAGGCAATGTCGGTGTCAAGTTGGGGCTGCCATGGAATTCATGGAGATTCCCTGCCCTTGTCTATTGCTTCTTCTACACCCTCGGAAGTTCCGGCGTATTTGTCTGATTATCAGGATGTCTTCAGCGAGTCTAAGTCCAGTGCACTGCCTCCTCATAGGGAATGTGACTGTGCAATAGATTTGATTCCTGGCAGTAAGTTTCCTAAGGGGAGACTGTTTAATTTGTCGGTACCTGAACATACCGCGATGCGTTCATATATCAAGGAGTCTCTTGAGAAGGGGCATATCCGTCCTTCTTCTTCCCCTCTTGGTGCGGGATTCTTTTTTGTGGCCAAAAAGGACGGATCTTTGAGGCCTTGTATTGACTATCGGCTTTTAAACAAGATCACTGTCAAATTTCAGTATCCTTTGCCGCTGTTGTCAGACTTGTTTGCCCGGATTAAAGGTGCCAAGTGGTTCACCAAGATAGACCTTCGTGGTGCGTACAACCTTGTGCGCATTAAGCAAGGCGATGAATGGAAAACCGCATTCAATACGCCCGAAGGTCATTTTGAGTACTTGGTGATGCCATTTGGGCTCTCTAATGCACCTTCAGTTTTTCAGTCCTTCATGCATGACATTTTCCGGAAGTATCTGGATAAATTTTTGATTGTTTATCTGGATGATATTCTGGTTTTTTCTGATGATTGGGACTCGCATGTGGAGCAGGTCAGGATGGTTTTTAAGATTTTGCGTGAAAATTCTTTGTTTGTTAAAGGCTCAAAGTGTCTCTTTGGTGTACAGAGGGTTCCCTTTTTGGGGTTTATTTTTTCCCCTTCTGCTGTGGAGATGGACCCAGTCAAGGTCCGAGCTATTCATGATTGGACTCAACCCTCGTCAGTTAAGAGTCTTCAGAAGTTCTTGGGTTTTGCTAACTTCTACCGTCGTTTTATCGCAAATTTTTCTAGCGTTGTTAAACCATTGACGGATATGACCAAGAAAGGCTCTGATGTAGCTCAGGGCCGCCATCAGGGCATGACAGCCATTACTGCTGTATGGGGCCCGGTCAGCAGCAGTGCACAGAGGGGCCCGCAGATCCGGGGCCCCATCGTGCACTAAAATACTGTGCACTGCGGCGCACATGTCGGTGCTGGGGCCCGGGAGCCTTCTTGGAGCTGTGTACGGCCGTCTTACCTAGTCGGCTGCACAGCTCCTGCTCGGCTGTAGCTAGAATGTATGGGCTCCCTGCAGGTCCTGACTACAGCCCATCCATTCTAGCCAGTAGCGTGGGGGGGGGGGTGGGGGCATCGCCCCGGACCCTGTCACATGAAGGGGCCCACGGGGAGCCAGGGCAGGGCCACTTCTGTGACGAGGCAGAACACCAGAACACCGCATAGGAGCAGAGCAGTATAACGTCTGCTCCCGTCTGACAAGCTGCACGCTGCTAGCACAGTGGCCGGCTGCAGTCTCCCCCCTGCAGTGAATGGTTTCGCCCGTCTGACCTGATCATGAAGCTTTTCCTGGCTGCAGCTTTCTTCACTCTGTGCACGCTGGGATTGGCTCAGGCACGCTGGGTCCTAGTGCCCACACCCTGCATTTCACTGACACTTCCTGGTCCTGCAGTGCAAACTTTATTAGTAAGTGCTGGGGATGGGACATTTTAGGTTTATTAAATTCAGGTATGTCACTATGAGACCCTTGGGGTATTGGGGGGGCTGAAAGTGTGTGGGGGGGGACAGGGTACTGGGGGGGTGGATGTGAGCCCATGGGGGTATTGTGGGGGAGGGGAGACAGGGCACTGGGGGGTGAATGTGAGACCATGGGGGTGTTGTGGGGGCTGAAGGTGGGTGAGGTGGGACAGGGCACTGAGGGGTGGATGTGAGACGATGGGGGTATTGTGGGGGAGGGGGACAGGTCACTGGGGGCTGAATATTATGTTATGTTATGATAGTATATGTACGGGGAGGCTGGAGATGGGGGTAGGTGGCCTTTGATACGTACCACCTGGATATTTTATGAGTGTTAGTATAAGGAGCCCGCATACAGTAACCAAGAGCTGCATCACATTTACAGCACCACTTCCAGGTGCTGACAATCCCCGTCCCCTGCCCCCTGTCTGATACTCACCTTCTGGCGTCTTCATCTGTTTTTGTCTCCGCTCGGCTCCGTCTCCTGCAGTTTGTGGCCTGTCCGAGGCGCCAGTGTTTCATGGAGCAGCGCAGAGGTCACTAATCAGTGTGAGTCTGTGGGAGCCTCGTTCTGGCCTCTTTCTCACTCTCAGGCTATGTGCACACGGTGCGGATTGGCCGCTGCGGATCTGCAGCAGTTTTCCATCTGGTTTACAGTACCATTTAAACCTATGGAAAACCAAATCCACAGTGCACATGGTGCGGAAACGCTGCATTGTATTTTCCGTAGCATGTCAATTCTATTTGCAGATTCCGCAGCATTTTACACCTGCTCCTGTATAGGATTCCGCAGGTGGTAAAACGCAGGTGAAATCTGCACAAAAAACACAAGAAATCCGCAGTAAATCCGCAACAAAGTGCACATAGCCTCATAGTCTTACATTGAGCGCTTGTGACATAGCTTCTAACTTCTGGCCTGTCAGAAGCTGCGCTCACAAGTTTGAGCAGCGGCACTGCAGCAGTGCCACAAAATACTGAATACGCCGGAGGATGAGTAAATGTCCATCATGCTGTGTATACGGGAGCTGCAGGTCCATCATACTGTGTATAAGGGAGCTGTGGGCTCATCATACTGTGTATAGAGGAGCTGCGGGCCCATCATACTGTGTATACAGGAGCTGCGGGCCCATCATACTGTGTATAAGGAAGCTGTGGGCTCATCATACTGTGTATAAGGGAGCTGTGGGCTCATCATACTGTGTATAAGAGAGCTGCGGGCCCATCACACTGTGTATAAGGGAGCTGCGGGCCCATCATACTGTGTATAAGGGAGCTGCGGGCCCATCATACTGTGTATAAGGGAGCTGTGGTCCCATCATACTGTGTATAGAGGAGCTGCAGGCCCATCACACTGTGTATAAGGGAGCTGTGGTCCCATCATACTGTGTATACAGGAGCTGCGGCCCTATCATACTGTGTATAAGGGAGCTGGGGGTCCATCATACTGTGTATACGGGAGCTGTGAATCCATCATACTATGTAAACGGGAGCTGCGGGCCCATCATACTATGTATAAGGGAGCTGTGGGCCCATCATACTGTGTATAAGGGAGCTGGGGGTCAATCATACTGTGTATACGGGAGCTGCGGGCCCATCATACTCTGTATAAGGGAGCTGGGGTCCATCATACTGTGTATACGGGAGCTGCGGGCCCATCATACTGTGTATAAGGGAGCTGTGGGCCTGTCTTACTGTGTATATGGGAGCTGCGGGTCCATCATACTGTGTATACGGGAGCTGCGGGTCCATCATACTGTGTATACGGGAGCTGCGGGTCCATCATACTGTGTATAAGGGAGCTGCGGGCCCATCATACTATGTATACGGGAGCTGCGGGCCCATCATACTGTGTATACGGGAGCTGTGGGCCCATCACACTGTGTATAAGGGAGCTGCGGGCCAATCATACTGTGTATACGGGAGCTGCGGGCCCATCATACTGTGTATACGGGAGCTGCGGGCCCATCATACTGTGTATAAGGAAGCTGTGGGCCCATCATACTGTGTATAAGGAAGCTGTGGGCCCATCATACTGTGTATAAGGAAGCTGTGGGCCCATCATACTGTGTATACGGGAGCTGCGGGCCCATCATACTGTGTATACGGGTGCTGCGGGCCCATCATACTGTGTATACGAGAGCTGCGGGCCCATCATACTGTGTATAAGGAAGCTGTGGGCCCATCATACTGTGTATAAGGAAGCTGTGGGCCCATCATACTGTGTACAGGAGAACTGTGAGGGACATCATACTGTTTGACGGGAGCTGCCGGCCCATCATACTGTGTATAGGAAACTGTGAAGGCATATTGTGCATATGGGAGCTGTTGGCCCATTACACTGTATATAGGGGAGCTCTGGGGGGCATTCTACTTTCTATAGTGGAGTTCTGTCAGCATTATACTGTGTATAGGGGAGCATTGGGCTCATTATCTATAGGGGAGCAGTGGGAACATCATACTGTGTAAATAGGGGAGAAGTGGGAACATCATACGGTGTATAGGGGAGTTATAGAATCACCATACTGTGTATAGGGAGCTGTGGGGGCCTTATACTGTGTATATGGAAGCTTTAAGCTCACCATACTGTGTATAATGGAGCAGTACAAGGGGGAACTTAGGGGACATTATTAAATGTTAAGTGGGCACTTAAGCATCATTGTTATAGGGGCACTCGGAGTATTGTGACCATCAAAGTTGCATATTATCACAATATGGCGGTAAAATCAATGTTCGTTTTTGTATAGAGATTTATTTTCAATAACAGTAGGGTCATATTCTGAGGTTCCCCTATATTCACAATTAGAGTGCGCAACCGTAGCTGTAATCAGGGTTAGCTGGTTAGGGGCCCACTCAGATGTTTCCCCCCCCCCCCCCAAGTTGAAACCCTAGCTACACCTCTGATTCTAGCAGTCTCAGTAGTGAATGTGCTAGAATGTAGGGGCTCCTGTCAGGTCCTCTCAGCAGCCCATACATTCTAGCTGCTGCTTCACTGCTGGAAACACTAGACGCCCCGGGAACGACTGAGGTAAGTATAAAAAACATTTTTATTTTTGTTTTTTTAAATGGGTGAGGTGGGGGGAGAGTGAGACTGCAGATGATGGAGTGTGTTTAAGGGGGCACTGCGCATGATGAAATGATAGGGGGCTGCAGATGATGAAGTGTGTTTGAGGGGGCACTGCGCATGATGAAATGATAGGGGGCTGCAGATGATGAAGTGTGTTTAAGGGGGCACTGCGCAAGATGAAATGATAGGGGGCTGCAGATGATGAAGTGTGGTTGAGGGGGATCTGCACATGATGAAATGATAGGGGGCTGCAGATGATGAAGTGTGGTTGAGGGGGCACTGCACATGATGAAATTATAGTGGGCTGCAGATGATGAAGTGTGTTTGAGGGGGTACTGCACATAATGAAATGATAGGGGGCTGCAAATGATGAAGTGGGGGTGATGGGGACTGCAAATGATGAATTGTGTTTGAGGGGGTACTGCACATGATGAAATGATAGGGGGCTGCAAATGATAAAGTAAGGGGGACTGCAGATGAAGTGAAGGGGGGATAGGGGACTAAATGATGAAGTAAGGTGGACTGCAAATGATGAAGTGAGGGTGATGGGGACTGCATGCACATCAAGTGAGTGTGAGGGACGGTGGACAGCAATTGAATTGTAGTTGGGGGTGGGGAGAGCCAATGGTATATTGAAGGTAGGGAGAGCAAATAATGAATTTTGAGGGTGGGGAAGAGCAGTTGATAATGAATAGAGGGTGGGAGAGAGAGAAGACATGACAATGAATTGAGGCAGAAGGGGCATGTAACTATAACGGAGTTAGGGTTAGAGCGGGAGGTGCATAGTGGGATCGTTGAGGATAAAGTGACTGGAAATAAATTGGGAGAAAGAGTACAGGTGCTGATTAATTTATATATTAAATGGGGAAAGTGGCTATGTATAGCTAGAAGGGGCTCAGTGGCGTATTATAATTTATATTTGGAATGGTGGGTTGCATAATAACCAATTACAGTATATATTAATGGTGGGTGAATGTCTGTATTCAGATGGGTAGTGTAGAAGAAAGGAAAAAAGTGGGGAATGTGCTCTGAAAGCGGTGCTCTAGATAACTGTTTTATTTTATGCAGAGACGAGTCCTGGCTGAAAGAAGTGATGGCGGTCTGCGCTGGATTAAAAAGAAACGCAAAGATGAAGGACTTCAGCTAGAGACATCACTGGTGAGTCAGTATGTTACCTGTACACTGACACCATACACTATATACTGTATACAGCGCTCCTGTGTATCATGTCACTAGTGATCCCTGTATTACCTATACACTGACACCATACACTGTATACTGTATACAGAGCTCCTGTGTATAATGTCACTGGTGATCACTATATTATCTGTACACTAAACACTATATACAGAGCTCCTGTGTATAATGTCACTAGTGATCACTGTATTACATGTACACTGACACTATATATAGAGCTCCTGTGTATAATGTCACTAGTGATCCCTGTATTACCTGTACACTGACACTATGTATAGAGCTCCTGTGTATAATGGCATCGGTGACCACTGTATTACCTGTACACAGACACTGCATACTAAGTACAGATCTCCTATGTATAATAGCACTTATGGTGATAGTATTTTTTTTTATTAATGATCAGTATTGTACTATTCAGTCACAATGTGGTGGTAATATGTTGTCCGGCCATGGTGTGGCGGTATTTGTTCCTTGTATGTGCTATTATTTGGTCACTATTTGGTGGTAATATGTGGTCTGGTCATGGTGTGGTGAAAATTTGTTCCTTGTACGTGCTATTATTCGGTCACCGTGTGGTGGTAATATGTGGTCTGGTCATGTTGTGTTGGTATTTGTTCCTTGTATGTAGTTGGTCACCATGTGGTGGTAATATGTGGTCTGTACATGCTGCTTTGGTATTTGTCCCTTGTATGCGATATTGTTCGGTCACTGTGGTGGTAATATGTGGTCTGCACATGGTGTGGCAGTATTTATTCCTTGTAGATAGTATTATAGGTCACTATGTGGTGATAATGTGGTGTCTGGTCATGGTGTTGTGTTATTTGTCCCTTGTATGTGGAATTATTGGTCATTTGAAAAATTGAAAAATAAATAAAAATATACCTAAATTGTATTGCATATTTTAACAAATGTTTAATAAGTTAGAGTAGAGTAGGGCCCGGCCAAAAGAGTCTACCTTGTCATCGTGGCAGATTAAAAAAACCTTTTGGCCAAAACAAAATCTGCTGGCTATGTGTGTGATCTGGTGATGGGAACTGTTAATGTGTGATTGGTGAGAAGTGTAGTTTTTCCAAGAGTCAGCGGTGGTGCTGTAGACAGTTCGAGGGTTGGAGGCGGGGCTGGGGTGGAGCCTGGGCGGAGTCTTAATGGGGCCCCGAAAATGTTGCCAGTATGGGGCCCCGAAATTTCTAGTGGCAGCCCTGATGTAGCTAACTGGGCTCCTGCTGCTGTGGAGGCTTTCCAGGAGTTGAAACGCCGGTTTGCTTCGGCGCCTGTTTTGTGCCAACCTGACACCTCACTTCCCTTTCAGGTGGAGGTGGATGCTTCGGAGATTGGGGCAGGGGCCGTTTTGTCGCAGAGAGGCCCTGGTTGCTCTACTATGAGACCTTGTGCCTTTTTCTCCAGGAAGTTTTCGCCGGCAGAGCGAAATTATGATGTGGGCAATCGGGAGTTGTTGGCCATGAAGTGGGCATTTGAGGAGTGGCGTCATTGGCTCGAGGGTGCTAAGCATCGTGTGGTGGTCTTGACTGATCACAAAAATCTGATGTATCTCGAGTCTGCTAAACGCCTGAATCCTAGACAGGCCCGCTGGTCATTGTTTTTCTCCCGTTTTGACTTTGTGGTCTCGTATTTACCAGGTTCTAAGAATGTGAAGGCCGATGCTCTGTCTAGGAGCTTTGTGCCTGATGCTCCTGGAGTCGCTGAACCTGTGGGTATTCTTAAGGAAGGAGTTATCTTGTCAGCTATTTCTCCTGATCTGCGGCGTGTGTTGCAGAGATTTCAGGCTGGTAGGCCTGACTCTTGTCCATCTGACAGATTGTTTGTGCCTGCTAAATGGACCAGCAGAGTCATTTCCGAGGTTCATTCCTCAGTGTTGGCAGGGCACCCGGGAATTTTTGGCACCAGAGATCTGGTGGCCAGGTCCTTTTGGTGGCCTTCCTTGTCAAGGGATGTGCGGTCATTTGTGCAGTCCTGTGGAACTTGTGCTCGAGCTAAGCCTTGCTGTTCTCGTGCCAGCGGGTTGCTCTTGCCCTTGCCTGTCCCGAAGAGACCTTGGACACACATCTCTATGGATTTCATTTCTGATCTTCCAGTGTCTCAGGGCATGTCTGTCATCTGGGTGATATGTGATCGTTTTTCCAAGATGGTCCATTTGGTTCCTTTGCCTAAGCTGCCCTCCTCTTCTGATCTGGTTCCTGTGTTCTTCCAGAACGTGGTTCGTTTGCACGGTATTCCTGAGAATATTGTGTCGGACAGAGGATCCCAGTTTGTTTCCAGGTTCTGGCGATCCTTTTGTGGTAGGATGGGCATTGATTTGTCGTTTTCGTCCGCTTTTCATCCCCAGACTAACGGACAAACGGAGCGAACTAATCAGACTCTGGAGGCTTATTTGAGGTGTTTTGTCTCTTCTGATCAGGATGATTGGGTGACCTTCTTGCCATTGGCTGAATTTGCCCTTAATAATCGGGCTAGTTCCGCCACCTTGGTTTCGCCATTTTTCTGCAACTCTGGTTTCCATCCTCGTTTTTCCTCGGGACATGTGGAGCCTTCTGACTGTCCTGGGGTGGATTCTGTGGTGGATAGGTTGCAGCGGATCTGGAGTCATGTGGTGGACAACTTGAAGTTGTCACAGGAGAAGGCTCAGCGTTTTGCCAACCGCCACCGCGGTGTGGGTCCCCGACTTCGCGTTGGGGATTTGGTATGGCTGTCTTCTCGATTTGTTCCTATGAAGGTCTCCTCTCCCAAATTTAAGCCTCGCTTCATTGGTCCTTACAAGATATTGGAAATCCTTAATCCTGTATCCTTTCGCCTGGATCTTCCGGTGTCGTTTGCCATTCACAACGTATTTCATAGGTCCTTGTTGCGGCGGTACGTTGTGCCTGTGGTCCCTTCTGCTGAGCCTCCTGCTCCGGTGTTGGTTGAGGGCGAGTTGGAGTACGTGGTGGAGAAGATCTTAGATTCTCGTCTCTCCAGGCGGAGGCTTCAGTACCTGGTCAAGTGGAAGGGCTATGGTCAGGAGGATAATTCCTGGGTGGTCGCCTCTGATGTGCATGCGGCCGATTTGGTTCGTGCCTTTCACACCGCTCATCCTGATCGCCCTGGTGGTCTTGGTGAGGGTTCGGTGACCCCTCACTAAGGGGGGGGGGTACTGTTGTGAATTTACCTTTTTGGCTCCCTCTAGTGGTTACTAGTGATTTGACTCTGGGAATGTCTGCCATCCCTTGTATGCTCACCTGGGTCGTTAGGTCAGGGGTGTTGCTATATAAGCTCCCTGGACCTTCAGTTCAATGCCTGGCAACGTTGTAATCAGAGCTAATCTGTTGTGCTCTTGTCTACTGATCCTGGTTCCTGCTAGATTAAGCTAAGTCTGCTTTCTTGCTTTTTGCTATTTGTTTTTGTTTGCATTTTTGTCCAGCTTGTACATAATCTGTATCCTTACCTTGCTGGAAGCTCTAGGGAGGCTGGAGTTCTCCCCCCGGGCCGTTAGACGGTTCGGGGGTTCTTGAATTTCCAGTGTGGATTTTTGATAGGGTTTTTGTTGACTATATAAGTTATCTTACTACATTCTGCTATTAGTAAGTGGGCCTCTCTTTGCTAAACCTAGTTCATCTCTGTGTTTGTCATTTCCTCTTACCTCACCGTTATTATTTGTGGGGGGCTTGTATCCAACTTTTGGGGTCTATTCTCTGGAGGCAAGAGAGGTCTTTGTTTTCCTCTTCTAGGGGTAGTTAGTCCTCCGGCTGGCGCGAGACATCTAGCGACCAACGTAGGCATGTTCCCCGGCTACTTCTAGTGTTGGCGTTAGGAGTAGATATATGGTCAACCCAGTTACCACTGCCCTATGAGCTGGATTTTTGTACTTCGCAGACTTACTTGTTCCTCTGAGACCCTCGCCATTGGGGTCATAACACAAGGGCACCAAATGAACCATCTTTGAAAAACGGTCACACACTACCCAGATGACAGACATTTTCTGAGAAACAGGGAGATCAGAAATAAAATCCATAGAGATGTGAGTCCAAGGCCTCTTTGGAATAGGCAAAGATAACAACAATCCGCTAGCCCGAGAACAACAAGGTTTGGCCCGAGCACAAACATCACAAGACTGCACAAAAACTCATACATCTCGAGACAGAGAAGGCCACCAGAAGGACCTAGCCACCAAATCCCTGGTACCAAAGATCCCGGGATGACCTGCCAACGCAGAAGAATGAACCTCCGAGATGACTCTACTGGTCCAATCATCAGGAACAAACAGTCTACCAGGCGGGCAACGATCAGGTCTATCCGCCTGAAACTCCTGCAAAGCCCGTCGCAGGTCTGGGGAAACAGCAGATAATATCACCCCATCCTTAAGGATACCTGTAGGTTCAGAATCACCAGGGAAATCAGGCTCAAAACTCCTAGAAAGGGCATCCGCCTTCACATTTTTAGAACCTGGTAAGTATGAGACCACAAAATTAAACCGAGAGAAAAACAACGACCAGCGCGCCTGTCTAGGATTCAGGCGCCTGGCAGACTCAAGATAAATCAAATTCTTGTGATCGGTCAATACCACCACCTGATGTCTAGCCCCCTCAAGCCAATGACGCCACTCCTCAAAAGCCCACTTCATAGCCAAAAGCTCCCGATTACCAATATCATAATTTCGCTCGGCGGGCGAAAATTTTCGAGAAAAGAACGCACAAGGTCTCATCACGGAGCAGTCGGAACTTTTCTGCGACAAGACCGCCCCAGCTCCGATCTCGGAAGCATCGACCTCAACCTGAAAAGGAAGAGTAACATCAGGCTGACGCAACACAGGGGCGGAAGAAAAGCGGCGCTTAAGCTCCCGAAAGGCCTCCACAGCAGCAGGGGACCAATCAGCAACATCAGCACCCTTTTTGGTGAAATCAGTCAAAGGTTTAGCAACATCAGAAAATCCAGTTATAAATCGACGATAAAAATTAGCAAAGCCCAAAAATTTCTGAAGGCTCTTAAGAGAAGAAGGTTGCGTCCAATCACAAATAGCCCGAACCTTGACAGGATCCATCTCAATGGAAGAAGGGGAAAAAATGTACCCCCAAAAAGAAATCTTTTGAACCCCAAAAATACACTTAGAACCCTTCACACACAAGGAATTAGCCCGCAAAACCTGAAAAACCCTCCTGACCTGTTGGACATGAGAATCCCAGTCATCCGAAAAAATCAAAATATCATCCAGATACACGATCATAAATTTATCCAAATATTCACGGAAAATGTCATGCATAAAGGACTGAAAGACTGAAGGGGCATTTGAAAGACCAAAAGGCATTACTAAATACTCAAAATGGCCCTCGGGCGTATTAAATGCGGTTTTCCACTCATCCCCCTGCTTAATTCGCACCAAATTATACGCCCCACGGAGATCAATCTTAGAGAACCACTTAGCCCCTTTTATTCGAGCAAACAAATCAGTCAGCAGTGGCAGAGGATACTGATATTTGACTGTAATTTTATTCAAGAGTCGATAATCAATACACGGCCTCAAAGAGCCATCTTTTTTAGATACAAAGAAAAAAACGGCTCCTAAGGGAGATGAAGAAGGACGAATATGTCCCTTTTCCAGGGACTCCTTAATATATTCTCGCATAGCAGCATGTTCAGGTACAGATAGATTAAATAAACGACCCTTTGGAAATTTACTGCCCGGAATCAGATCTATGGTACAATCGCAATCTCTGTGAGGAGGTAGTGAACCAAGCTTAGGCTCCTCAAAAACATCACGATAATCAGATAAAAATTCCGGAATCTCAGAGGGAATAGATGACGAAATGGAAACCAAAGGTACGTCCCCATGAGCCCCCTGACATCCCCAGCTTAACACAGACATTGCTTTCCAGTCAAGGACTGGGTTATGAGATTGTAACCATGGTAATCCGAGCACCAAAACGTCATGTAGATTGTACAACACAAGGAAGCGAATCATCTCCTGATGGTCTGGATTCATACGCATAGTCACTTGTGTCCAGTATTGTGGTTTATTACTAGCCAATGGTGTAGAGTCAATACCCTTCAGAGGTATAGGAACTTCCAGAGGCTCTAGATCAAACCCACAGCGCCTGGCAAAGGACCAATCCATTAGACTCAAAGCGGCGCCAGAGTCGACATAGGCATCCGCGGTAATTGACGATAATGAACAAATCAAGGTCACAGACAGAATAAACTTAGACTGTAAAGTGCCAATTGAAATAGACTTATCAACCTTTTTTGTACGTTTAGAGCATGCTGATATAACATGAGTTGAATCACCACAATAGAAGCACAACCCATTTTTTCGCCTAAAATTCTGCCGTTCGCTTCTGGACAGAATTCTATCACATTGCATATTTTCTGGAGCCTTCTCAGAAGACACCGCCAAATGGTGCACAGGTTTGCGCTCCCGCAAACGCCGATCAATCTGAATAGCCATTGTCATGGACTCATTCAGACCTGTAGGTGCAGGGAACCCCACCATAACATCTTTAATGGCATCAGAGAGACCCTCTCTGAAATTCGCCGCCAGGGCGCACTCATTCCACTGAGTAAGCACAGACCATTTACGAAATTTTTGGCAGTATATTTCAGCTTCATCTTGCCCTTGAGATAGGGCCATCAAGGCTTTTTCAGCCTGAATCTCTAAGTTAGGTTCCTCATAAAGCAACCCCAAAGCCAGAAAAAACACATCCACATTGAGCAACGCAGGATCCCCGGGTGCCAATGCAAATGCCCAGTCTTGAGGGTCACCCCGCAGCAAGGAAATTACTATCCTAACCTGCTGTGCGGGATCTCCAGCGGAGCGAGATCTCAGGGAAAGAAATAATTTACAATTATTTTTGAAATTCAGGAAACGAGATCTATCCCCGGAGAAAAATTCTGGTATAGGAATTCTAGGTTCAGACATAGGAGCATGAATAACAAAATCCTGTAAATTTTGAACCTTCGTAGCAAGATTATTCAAACCTGTAGCCAAACTCTGAGGATCCATTTTAATCAGGTGAGATCAGAGCCATTCAAGGATTAGAAGGAGAGAGAGAGACAAAGGCTGCAATTAGAGCAGAAATGCAACTAAGTCAACTATAGAGCAAGCTCAGAAGAAAAAAAAAAAAAAAATCTGCAGACTTCTTTTTCTCTCATTTCTTCTGCCAACGGTTTTAACCCTTGGCCGGCCATACTGTCATGGTTCCCAATGGCAAGGGAACGTCAGAGAACTTAAATAACAGACTAGCTCTTGGGTGATGGAATCTCGAGCTGACCGTGAGCTAAACCTACCACACAACTAACAGTGGCCGGGTGACGTACCTACGTTTTATCCCTAGACGTCCAGCGCCAGCCGGAGAACTAACTAACCCTAATAGAGGAAAAAACAGACCTGGCTTACCTCTAGGGAAATTCCCCCAAAAAGGAGACAGAAGCCCCCCACATATATTGACGGTGAGTTCAGAGGAAAAGACATACGCAGTATGAAGGTAGGTTCAGCAAAGCGAGGTCCGCTTACTAGATAGTAAGAAGATACAATAGGGAACTTCACGGTCAGCTGAAAACCCTATTAAAATACCATCCAGAAATTACTTTAAGACTCATGTGTCAACTCATGACACCGGAGTGGTAATTTCGGCCCACAAGAGCTTCCAGCTACAGAAACATAACATAACTGTGAACTGGAACAAAAATGCAAACAAACTTAGGACTAAGAGTCCAACTTAGCTGATAGTAGTCTAGAAGCAGGAACATGCAACAGAAAGCCTCTGGTTACATTGATGGCCGGCACTAGAATAACTGAGCAGCAAGGCTAAATAGGATACTCCCATATCCTGATGGAAACAGGTGAACAGAGAAAGAGAAGCACACAAGTCCAGTACCACCAGTGACCACCGGGGGAGCCCAAAAACCAAATTCACAACACATGCCTCAGAGACTGCAAGCTGTTGTAAAAGCCAGAGGAGGTGCAACAAAATACTAGTGATGTTTTGGAGTGTTTTTTTGTTTGTTTTTCATGATTCCATTATTTTTTCCTCAAAATTGAGTGATTCCATTATTTTTTCCCCATGCTTGGTTAAAAAAGTAACCGTTACTGACTACCACATTTTTTGTTCTTGATTTCTTTTAGTGTTTCTTCAAGCCAGAAAGTTGCCATTTGAAATGACTTTAGTTTTGTGTCATGTCTGTGATCTGCTTTTTTTCTACAAAATGAAATAACTGTAAGAACATCCTCCAAGGTCGGTGATTCCATAATTTTTGCCAGGGGTTTAGTTACAATGAAAATCATGAGAATGAGATGCAGTAGACTTTGCTGTATTAAGTGTATATACACATTATATATATATATATATATATATATATATATATATATATATATATATATATATATATATATACAGTGCCTACAAGTAGTATTCAACCCCCTGCAGATTTAGCAGGTTTACACATTTGGAATTAACTTGGCATTGTGACATTTGGACTGTAGATCAGCCTGGAAGTGTGAAATGCACTGCAGCAAAAAAGAATGTTATTTCTTTGTTCATTTTTTTTTTTAAATTGTGAAAAGTTTTTTCAGAGGGTCATTTATTATTCAACCCCTCAACCCCCCAGAATTCTGTTTGGTTCCCCTAAAGTATTAAGAAGTAGTTCAGGCACAAAGAACAATGAGCTTCACATGTTTGGATTAATTATCTCTTTTTCCAGCCTTTTCTGACTATTTAAGACCCTCCCCAAACTTGTGAACAGCACTCAAACATGGTCAACATGGGAAAGACAAAGGAGCATTCCAAGGCCATCAGAGACAAGATCGTGGAGGGTCACAAGGCTGGCAAGGGGTACAAAACCCTTTCCAAGGAGTTGGGCCTACCTGTCTCCACTGTTGGGAGCATCATCCGGAAGTGGAAGGCTTATGGAACTACTGTTAGCCTTCCACGGCCTGGAGAGCCTTTGAAAGTTTCCTCCAGTGCCGAGGCCAGGCTTGTCCGAAGAGTCAAGGCTAACCCAAGGACAACAAGGAAGGAGCTCCGGGAAGATCTCATGGCAGTGGGGACATTGGTTTCAGTCAATACCATAAGTAACCTACTCCACCGCAATGGTCTCCGTTCCAGACGAGCCCGTAAGGTACCTTTACTTTCAAAGCGTCATGTCAAGGCTCGTCTACAGTTTGCTCATGATCACTTGGAGGACTCTGAGACTGACTGGTTCAAGGTTCTCTGGTCTGATGAGACCAAGATCGAGATCTTTGGTGCCAACCACACACGTGACGTTTGGAGACTGGATGGCACTGCATACGACCCCAAGAATACCATCCCTACAGTCAAGCATGGTGGTGGCAGCATCATGCTGTGGGGCTGTTTCTCAGCCAAGGGGCCTGGCCATCTGGTCCGCATCCATGGGAAGATGGATAGCACGGCCTACCTGGAGATTTTGGCCAAGAACCTCCGCTCCTCCATCAAGGATCTTAAGATGGGTCATCATTTCTTCCAACAAGACAACGACCCAAAGCACACAGCCAAGAAAACCAAGGCCTGGTTCAAAGAGGCAAAAAATCAAGGTGTTGCAGTGGCCTAGTCAGTCTCCTGACCTTAACCCAATTGAAAACTTGTGGAAGGAGCTCAAGATTAAAGTCCACATGAGACACCCAAAGAACCTAGATAACTTGGAGAAGATCTGCATGGAGGAGTGGGCCAAGATAACTCCAGAGACCTGTGCCGGCCTGATCAGGTCTTATAAAAGACGAGCTGTAATTGCAAACAAAGGTTATTCCACAAAATATTAAACCTAGGGGTTGAATAATAATTGACCCACACTTTTATGTTTAAAATTTATAAAAATTTAACTGAGCAACAAAACTTTTTGGTTTGTAAGATTTATGCATCTGTTAATAAATCCTGCTCTTGTTTGAAGTTTGAAGGCTCTAACTTATTTGCATCTTATTAAACCTGCTAAATCTGCAGGGGGTTGAATACTACTTGTAGGCACTGTATATATATATATATATATATATACACATACATACATACACGCGATGCTTAAAATTGGCTGCGTTTATATACTGATTTATATCGGCCAGCCAGTACAGTACTGACTCATCAAGACATAAAGCCTGAATTATGAAAGCTTTCATGCCAGAATTCTGTAACAAAATTTATATACAAATATGACTTGCATCAAAATTGTACAACTTTTTATGTCATCACACTAGTTTCTCCCAGCTCTGCTGAAATGGGCTGGGTGGTGGCATATCAGGGGCGTACCATCACAGCTCATCTAATTCATGAAGACTGTGGCATTTCGTACACCAGAAATCTCACTCCAGTCTCTCCTGACTGGAGTGAGATTTCTAGCGTAGATCACGGAGGCGTTCACCATTTGTCAGACACTCCAGATTCATGAAGAGGCACGCACCTTTTCATGAATCAGGAGCGTCTGACTCCATTAAGCCTTCCCTGCCCCTCCTCAAGACCGGCGTGAACAAGGACTTCTGAAGGTTTCCTTATATTTTTGGCACTAAGATATTAGCAGCAGATTCTTTGGGATCTGTAAACTGCGAGGTAGGGTTTCCATGTATTAGATTCCCAGTAGAACACTGCCCAGAGGATCACACTGCTTCTGCTCACTTATTTTTTTTGCCAATATAGATCCTAGTGCAATATCTTCCATAGGTAAGTGACGTACCTGCGCCTGGTCGTCCATAAATGTAAAAGAGAATATGATTCTTTAGACCTGGCCAACTTTTTCTAGTCCATTTATGATGTTCAGATGTCCATCATAGAATCTATCAGTAGTGGATAAATGGGAGTTCAAGAAAAGTCGATGTAATTTTATGAAAACTCATACCCACTGTGTATTTAAAAGCACTGTTGTGCTTTTTTAGGGAGTTTTTTCCTTTAGGGAGATCCTGAAAAAATGCATGTAACGCAGTTGTGTTTTTAAATGCTGAATTCCAGCTGCTTTTCAACTAGAAAAAAAGAAATAAAAACACTGTATGCAATCTCCAACAAGAACACAACAATAAACACAACAAAAATTGAAATGACGTCACTGGTGTCCACATGCCAGATATTCTGACAACGCGCTCTGTTGCCAGCTCGTTATTGCTCATCTGAGCCGGCAACAGAGCGCAAACTGTCATTGTGCATATCTCACATTGCACATCATGCTGGGCCTAGGACAGCCCCTGAAACAAGTGTGACTGATTACACTTAATTTCAGGGAGGTGGCGGGGGCTGCACAAGTTACCACAGCCTCTGTTCCCCGATGAAGCTTCATTTCAGTATCCTAGCATGCACTGGGATTCTGAAACAAAGCATCATCAAAAAGAAAAGAAAAAAAAGAAAAGCAGTTAAATAGGTAGTTAGGGAAGGATATGGAACTTTTAGTTCAAGTATATTAGAAAATGGTTTAGATTATGGCACTAAATAAATAGGGATTTAGGAGGAAAATTACGGTACTTTGGACTATGGACCATCCCTTTAAGTTCCATTTACACAAGCATTGATAATAAACAAGCTGCAGATGAACGAGTATAACGCTTATTAGTCAGATGAAATAATCTAAGGTGTTGCACATTGTTCTTACCAGTGCATCGTCCTATTTAAATAGGACTCGCACTGCACAGGACAGACGGTCTATACACAACGAACAATCTTTAAGGGGATGTGTACACCAACAGCAATTGGCAGCGCTTTGGATGCAGCACATGTCCGTTGCGTCCAAAGCGCTGACGGCTTTTGAACGCAGGTGATTCTGCATGTGTTCATTGAACCGTGCGGGATCACCTCATCCAATACATTGTATGGGTGAGATTTATCTTGCGGAAACATGTCCATCTCTTCAGGTAAGCTGCGGGCGTTGGTGCACGCATAATGGGCACGCGATTTCTTGAAATCCCATCCACTATGCTGTAACATCTAGACGCCGAGGGTTGGACGCTGCGAATGTACGCAGCGTCCATTCCGCAGCATCCATTCCGCAGCATCCATTCCGCAGTGTCTGCTGACCGTGTGCACCTACCCTTACAGATCGTTCCTCAGAAGTGAGAATCTGCGTGTGTAAACAGGCAATTAAAGAGCCGCCAATCATCAATTTGCTGATCAACATGTTGTTTAATTCCACAGATTGTCAAATGTAAACTGACCTTTAAGGCTGAGTCACACATAACAATATCGTTAACGATATCGTTGCAATGTCACGCTATTGGTGACGTAAGCAACGATCCCGCTAACTATCTCGTTATGTGTGACAGCGACCAACGATCAGGCCCCTGCTGGGAGATCGTTGGTCGTAGGGAATGATCAGGACCTTTTTTTGGTCGCTAATCACCCGCTGTCATCGCTGGATCGGCATGTGTGACGCCGATCCAGCGATGTGTTCACTTGTAACCAGGGTAAATATCGGGTTACTAAGTGCAGTGCCGCGCTTAGTAACCCGATATTTACCCTGGTTACCATTGTAAAAGTTAAGAAAAAAACAGTACATACTCACATTCTGATGTCTGTCACATCCCCCGGCGTCCACAGGGTTGACTGTGTCAGCGCCGGCCGTAAAGCAGAGCACAGCGGTGACGTCACAGCTGTGCTCTGCTTTACGGCCGGCGCTGACACATTCAGTGCAGGGAAGCTCTCGGCAGCAGCGCGTGCATTACCAGCGCTCCTGCCGAAAGCAGTTTTAACCCTGTGGACGCCGGGGGGACGTGACAGACATCAGAATGTGAGTATGTACTGTTTTTTTTTTAACTTTTACAATGGTAACCAGGGTAAATATCGGGTTACTAAGCGCGGCCCTGCACTTAGTAACCCGATGTTTACCCTGGTTACCCGGGTGCTGCAGGGGGACTTCGGCATCGTTGAAGACAGTTTCAACTATGCCGAAGTCGTTCCCCTGATCGTTGGTCGCTGGAGAGAGTTGTCTGTGTGACAGCTCCCCAGCGACCACACAACGACTTACCAACGATCACGGCCAGGTCGTATCGCTGGTCGTGATCATTGGTAAGTCGTTTAGTGTAACGGTACCTTAAGTTTATACTGTAAGATTGCGCTGGCAGACTCCCTTTAACATTACACTTGAAGGAATCTGTGGGAGCTAATTGGTGAAAATAAAGGGCTCACCGAGAGTATGCAACAGTTTGGGAAACAAGACTGTGTGGCTGAAACAAAAAATCTTTGGGTGAATAGCATTTCATCTTTTTTCACATTGTATTTTTTCTATTCTCCTAAAAAAAAGAGAAAAATATTATGAAAAACATCACAAAATATGTCGAGAATACAGCTTTGTGTCGGGTGTTTTCCGAATTAACTTGTGCTATTTGGAAAAGGGCAGATATATTAATAGGTGCAGTTTTGTGAGTATTTTTTGTTTGTTTTTAATTAACATAATTGACCAATGGATTGAACGACCACAAAATTCCTGACTTTAAGGTCAAAAAAGGAAATGAGTTGGAAATATCTTGGCAATATACTTTTGAGAAGAAATATGTTCAGCTTGTCCAGTCTGTTTATAAGACATGATTAGAAAAAAAGTTTTCCGAAAAGTTTGCAATCATCGAAAGTGAGGCCAAATTCAGACGTCAGTGAAACACTGTTCGAGTACCGACTTACTGCGGGTCACCTGCGGCTGTCAGTTTTGTATCAGAAAACTCACCGCCATTCTGTCCATCATGGTTTGTACCATATTTCACAAACATCTGAATGTGGCCTTAAACTGGTTAAAAAGAAAATAAAGTCATCCTTTTGCGGCCTTGAGTTCTCTGTGATCTTCCTTTTTTTTCCTATCATCTTTGTGTCATCAATAAATAAATAAGTTCATTTTTTAAGCCAAACATTGGATTCTTTTCACTCCTTGTTGCAAAAACAATGAATATTTTGTAGCGTTTAAATTCCCTGCGGAAAATGTTATGACAGGCATGTCTGATGCTAATTGGAGGTCTGCTACATGAGCAGGTTCTGAGCTTCTCCAGCTAGAACAGTTTCTATTTCTCATACTAAATTACATCAAACCAAAAAAGATCCTTGTAGTTAAAATAGCCCTAGCAGAAGAAGAGCTTTTAGTCTTGGTGAAACTAGATTATAAAAATGCAACCTAAATCTCACTCGGAATGTTTAAAACTTAATCTTTATAGACACAATTTTTTTTCAAAATTTAAAAAATGCCCTTTGATAATTAAGACTTTCTTTTAAAAACTGCATTCTGTGTTTACTTGTGTTATCCTTATCTAATATTTACATTTGTTTTGTGATCTGAAACATTTAAGTGTGACAAACATGCAAAAGAATAGGAAATCAGGAAGGGGGCAAACACGCTTTCACACCACTGTATATGCAAGAATGTAACTATTATACTACTACCCTATGAACCAAAATATTACTATAATACTGCCCATATGTACAAGAGTGTAACTGCAATACTGCCCCCATGTACAAGAATATAACTACTATAATACTGCCGATATGTACAAGAATATAACTACTATAATACTGCCCCTATGTACAAGAATATAACTACTATAATACTGCCCCCTATGTACAAGAATATAACTACTATAATACTGCCCCCTATATACAAGAATATAACTACTATAATACTGCCCATATGTACAAGAGTGTAACTACTATAATACTGCCCCTATGTACAAGAATATAACTACTATAATACTGCCCCATATATACAAGAATATAACTACTATAGTACTGCTCCTATGTAAAGGAATATAACTACTATAATACTGCCCCCTATGTACAAGAATATAACTACTATAATACTGCCCCCTATATACAAGAATATAACTACTATAATACTGCCCATATGTACAAGAGTGTAACTACTATAATACTGCCCCTATGTACAAGAATATAACTACTATAATACTGCCCCCTATATACAAGAATATAACTACTATAATACTGCCCATATGTACAAGAGTGTAACTACTATAATACTGCCCCTATGTACAAGAATATAACTACTATAATACTGCCGATATGTACAAGAATATAACTACTATAATACTGCCCCTATGTACAAGAATATAACTACTATAATACTGCCCCATATATACAAGAATATAACTACTATAGTACTGCTCCTATGTAAAGGAATATAACTACTATAATACTGCCCCATATATACAAGAATATAACTACTATAATACTGCCCCATGTTCAAGAATATAACTACTATAATACTGCCACTATGTACAAGAATATAACTACTATAATACTGCCCCTCTATACAAGAATATAACTACTATAATACTGCCCCATGTACAAGAATATAACTACTATAATACTGCCCCCTATGTACAAGAATATAACTACTATAATACTGCCCCTATATACAAGAATATAACTACTATAATACTGCCCCATATATACAAGAATATAACTACTATAATACTGCTCCTATGTACAAGAATATAGCTACTATAATACTGCCCCATATATGCAAGAATATGACTACTATAATACTGCTCCTATGTACAAGAATATAACTACTATAATACTGCCCCTATATACAAGAATATAACTACTATAATACTGCCCCATATATACAAGAATATAACTACTATAATACTGCCCCATATATACAAGAATATAACTACTATAATACTGCCCCATGTACAAGAATATAACTACTATAATACTGCCCCTATGTACAAGAATATAACTACTATAATACTGCCCCTATATACAAGAATATAACTACTATAATACTGCCCCATATATGCAAGAATATAACTACTATAATACTGCCCCTATATACAAGAATATAGCTACTATAATACTGCCCCATATATGCAAGAATATGACTACTATAATACTGCTCCTATGTACAAGAATATAACTACTATAATACTGCCCCTATATACAAGAATATAACTACTATAATACTGCCCCATATATACAAGAATATAACTACTATAATACTGCCCCATATATACAAGAATATTACTACTATAATACTGCTCCTATGTACAAGAATATAACTACTATAATACTGCCCCTATGTACAAGAATATAACTACTATAATACTGCCCCTATGTACAAGAATATAACTACTATAATACTGCTCCTATGTACAAGAATATAACTACTATAATACTGCCCCTATGTACAAGAATATAACTACTATAATACTGCCCCATATATACAAGAATATAACTACTATAATACTGCCCCATGTACAAGAATATAACTTATATATATATAACTTATATAACTATAACCGAATAACGAAGTCAAAGCAAAGCCAAAGGTCATAAGCCAGTCAAGTACGAGGTAACCAAGGGCAAGACATACGAGTAAACAGGGACGAGCCAAGGGGTCAGAAGACCAGGAGGGGCAAAGCAGTACCGAGCAGGAAGACAGAGACAATAGTAAAGGGACAATCCGGGTCATACACAGCGAAACTCACACACAGCGATTATAGACGAGTAACCTAGGTCAGCAATCTCTAGCCGAATAAATAGAATTATCACCGACACTGGACTCAGGAACCACCAGCATTAAATAGCCGCCCCAGAACCAAAGAGATGTGGACAAACTTAACCATGACCTGACCAGGATGGAGCAGAACCGCCTGATCCTGAGTCATGACAGTGAAAATGAAGAAACTTCTTCACATCTGAGAAAAAGGATCACACTCAGATCAGAGTCTGATCAGACTGTGTTTACCCTAAGCGAACCATTTTTCTCAAATGTGGAGTATAGGGGTAGGGTATTCTCATGTGTGCCTAGCCTAATAGTGACTTTAGTAAGATAACTCCAAAATACATGTCCAGTCCTCTGCTTAGCAATAAGGCACGCAGCTTGGAAGTGAAAATGAATCCTCAATAGTGTTGGACAGATTCCATGTTACAAGTAGAAAATGCATATAAAAAGTACCATCCTTTTGGGTCATTTTCCATTTTCTTTCTTTTGGAGCTCTTATGGTTTAGCTAGTAAGTAATATCACACTGGATTATAAATTGTCCAAATAGTTCCAAAAGTATCAGTTCACAAATGACTTACATTGATACCCTCTTACTATGAGCTCCTACTTTCAGGTTTTAGGAATTGCATTGGTAGTTGAGTACATGTTTTCAAATAGAGTTTCACTTATGGTGTCATTATATACGCTCTTCTCATTTTTTGCTGAGTGCAGCTATTATACAACAGCTATATTTTTTTCACGGGAAGCTCATTAATCAGCCTGTTTCACAATCGATTTAGTTTATCATTTGTTACTTTATTTTTGTTCATAAATGAGCTGGACCAAGCTAGTTAAAATGACACATTTCTCATCTCTGTGGAATTAGCTTTCGTTAGCAGCCAGTAGTGGTGTGCGATCCACTGTCCCCGAGTGCTATGACTTTCACCGATGTGCACGTTAATGCAAAAATTGTGTTAACATGACTTGGTGACAGTAATAGACGCTGTAATGAAAACATTCCTTGTACTGAGAGGAAATGCAGCGTCCGTTCACTTAGACACATCATTCATTGGCAGATAATGATAGCCGGTTCGATAATGGAAGGTGCAGACAGCGGAGGACGAACAGAGCAACAATTGCCTGAGAAACTTTTTTTCTAAACAATGGTTTCTTTGTATAGTAAATTAACACTGACTAATGACATTTTTTTAAATGTAATGTTTGATGGATTTTGTCTAGTCAATTTTCCTTTGTCTTTTATGAAAGCTGGATGATAAACAAGGTGAAGATAAAAATGTCGACACCTGTAAGCTTCCTGCAGATTGAATTGCAATACTGTAGGGATGCATATGTTGCAAGAGCATCCAAACCTTGATGCATGAGGGGCTGAAACATTTTTATGCTAAATAATAAGAAACCTGTAATGTTTGGTAATTACACAGATTTTGCATGAGTGGCCAGGAAATTTAGCCTACAACACTGACTGTATCCTTTGCTGAAGTCAAAACTTTCATGGGAAGTATAAATGATATGAGAAAATTTAGATTTTTGAGCACAGGCAAGTCTGTGTGCATGGATCCTGTACACCATTCTTCAGAAGCCATCCTGTACTAGAAAGAAACCACTTTGTGTTCTTTTGTTCTGACTCTTGTCATTTACCATGTCCTGAGATATTCTCCATTAGAAGCAATACTTCCTTACACCCTTGTAAAAACCTCTATATGCCTCTGCATTAAATTGCAGTTACATGCCCTATTCTCCACTATTGAAACTTTGTCTATAAAGAACGGCAGATACAGGCTGACATCAACACTTCCATTAATTCCATCTAAATCTACCTTTTGACATATCTTCTAAAGCACTGGAGTTCCTGTACAGATATAGCAGACCAAAACCATTTGTTGACAGGTCTGCAGTACAGAAGCATGGAGCATCTGATGGTCTTCATGGACATTAGAGCTCTAAAAGAGAGTGCTGTACATATTAGGTAGTTGATATATATACAATTCCCTAGTTTATTATTTAAAGGGAATCTATCAGCAGTTTTTTGTTATGTAATCTGAGAGCAGCATAATATAGGGGAAGTGAGCCGGATTTCAGAGACATGTCACTGGGCTGCGTTTTGCTGTTTCAATACAATCAATGTTTTATCAGCAGGAGATTATTATTAGAGAACAACTGACTCCTTGACTAGAGTTGAGCAAATATGTTCGGGTTCCCTCTTATTCAGCAGGCTATAGCGCTTACCGAATAAGCTGCAGAATAAACCCGACTTCCTGGATCGCGCCGGCCCATCAGCTGATCGGCACCGCATCTGCATGTGTCGCGGCTGTGTCACAGTCACAGCACATGCATGGAAAGCCCAACAAACAGACTTTCCATTCATGTGCTGTGACAGTGACACAGCCGCGACACATGCAGCTGCTGCGCCGATCAGCTGGCACGATCCAGGAAGCCGGGTTACCTCTGCAGCTTATTCGGTAAGCGCTATAGCCTTCTAAATAAGAGGGAACCTGAACATATTCGCTCAACTCTACCCTTGATGCCGTCACTGCTTATTAGCAACTTCACGTCAGTATATAATAGTGCACAGAAAGCTGTTGTGTGAGCAGGGTTTTGTATAGCTCAACAACTGAGCTGTGCTATATCTGTGGCAGAAACAAAATATGTTTCTATCATAATGCTCAGTCTCCGCAAGATAAATATCCCATCCTACGTATAGGATGTGGTGATTCCGCATGGTTCAATGAACACATGTGGAATTACCGTGTTTACGAAAGCCGGCAGCGCTTTGGACAGAGCTGCGTCCAAAACGCTGCCAATACTGACCGTGGAAACATACCCTAAAGGATGAGGGCCAGCCAAACTGCACCACATTGAGACTACAGCCTTGGGATAGGAGGTCATTGCACAAAGGGATAGAATAAGGTCTAAATCTGACTGTGGGGTTTTTGTGCGGTGCTGAAGGACATAGAATATTGGAATGGTAGTCTCAGTCTGTAAATAATAAGCAAAAGATTCAAGTGATGAGGTGCTGTACCTGCATAATCAGTGTGAATGTGAACTGATTGATCCGTGATATGCTGCAGTAACAGCACCTTATTAAGTGAACTTCAACCAATTTGGAAACATTGACTGGTGCTAGGAAATTACAAAAATGAAAGCTCAAACTTTAAAGAGATTAGCAGATCTTTTGAAATTCTTATTCACCAGCTTCTCCAAATTTTCCCAAAAAATAATGGTGAATTTATTCCCTGCATATCAAATTTTGTTTGAAAATTTAGCAAAGCTGGTAAATAAGAATTTCAAAAGATCCACTAATCTCTATAAATTTGAGTTTTAATTTTGGTAACATCCTGGCACTAATCTGTGTTTCCGAACCAGTTGAATTTCGCTTGGTATTTCCATTAAGATCATAGATCATCTGAATCTTGGTTCCAGCAAAACTCATTTGTATTGAATTGTTAGGCTACTTTCACACTAGTGTCGGGTAACGTCCGTCGCAATGCGTCGTTTGGAGAAAAAACGCATCCTGCAAATTTGCCCGCAGGATGCGTTTTTTTCTCCATACACTTGCAATAGCGACGCATTGCGACGGATTGCCACACGTCGCATTCGTCGTGCGACGGATGCGTCGTGTTTTGGCGGACCGTCGACACAAAAACCGTTCCATGTAACGTTTTTTTATGCGTCATGTTCGCCATTTTCGACCGTGCATGCGCCGCCGAAACACCGCCCCCTCCTCCCCGGACATTACAATGGGGCAGCGGATGCGTTGTAAAACTGCATCTGCTGCCCACGTTGTGCTAAATTAACACACTGTCCGCCGGTACGTCGGGCCGACGGTTTGCGACGGCCCATACCGACGGACTAGTGTGAAAGTAGCCTTAGTTGTACAACATTTAGCTTCAGTGTCAATGCTTCAGGAAATCTTTTCTTGTGAGGGACTTTTTGCTTGTGGACGTTAGCTTTCCTTGTGGCTGATTTTGTGTTATTCTATGCCTGATGAAGAATGAACTTAGTAGTCTCCAAAGCTTGCAATTTGTTACCATCTATTCAGTTAGCTATTAACCCCTTCATGACCTTGGGATTTTCCACTTTTCCGTGTTCGTTTTTCGCTCCCCTCCTTCCCAGAGCCATAACTTTTTTATTTTTCCGTCAATATGGCCATGTGAGGTCTTATTTTTTGAGAAACGAGTTGTACTTTTGAACGACATCATTGGTGTTACCATGTCGTGTACTAGAAAATGGGAAAAAAATTCCAAGTGCGGTGAAATTGCCAAAAAAGTGCAATCCCACACTTGTTTTTTGTTTGGCTTTTTTACTAGGTTCACTAAATGCTTAAACTGACCTGCCATTATGATTCTCCAGGTCATTACGAGTTCATAGACCTCAAACATGTCTAGGTTATCTAAAACTTTGCTAAATAAAAAAAATGCGCCATTTTCCGATACCCGTAGCGTCTCCATTTTTCGTGACCTGAGATCGGTTGAGGGCTTTTTTTTTGCATACCGAGCTGACGTTTTTATTGATACCACTTTTATGCAGATACGTTCTTTTGATCGCCCGTCATTGCATTTTAATGCAATGTCGTGGCGACCAAAAAAACTTAATTCTGGCGTTTCGAATTTTTTTCTCGCTAAGACGTTTAGCGATCAGATTAATGCTTTTTTTTATTGATAGATCGGGCGATTCTGAACTCGGCGATACTAAATATGTGTAGGTTTGATGTTTTTATTGTTTTGTTTTTAATGGGGCGAAAGGGGGGTGATGTAAACTTTTATTTATTTTTATTTTTTTTTCACTTTTTTTAAATTTTTTTTTTCCTTTTGCCATGTTTCAATAGCCTCCATGGGAGGCTAGAAGCTGGCACAACTGGATCGTCTCAGCTACATAGCGGCGATCATCAGATCGCTGCTATGTAGCTGAATCGCCACAGGGTGGCGCTCACAGCAGGCCAGCATCAGTAACCATAGAGGTCTCAAGGACCTCTATGGTTACCATCCTGACGCATTGCCGACCCCCGATCATGTGACGGGGATCGGCGATTCGCTCATTTCCGGCCCGATGTCCGGAAGCGCCGGTTAAATGCTGCTGTCAGCGTTTGACAGCGGCATTTAGCTAGTTAATAGCGGCGGGTGAATCGCTATTTCACCCGTCGCTATTGCGGGCACATGTCAGCTGTTCAAAACAGCTGACATGTCCCGGCTTTGATGTGGGCTCACCGCCAAAGCCCGCATCAAAGCGGGGGATCTGACCTCGGACGTACTATCCCGTCCGAGGTCAGAAAGGGGTTGAAAGGTATCAACCACAGAGGACTCTCAATTCTAAATATTTTTATATCTACTGGATAACACAGTACAAAGATATATATCTTTCCTGTACCCACTGGAAAGGATGCAGTTCAATTATGCAGGTGGTTATTAGAGACAATCAGCAAGTTTGACAAAGGATACACCTTTTACAGCTTAGGCCTGTTTCACATGTCAGTGGCTCCGGTACGTGTGGTGACAGTTTTCTCACATACCAGAGACACTGACTCACGTAGACACTTTAAAATAATTGTCTCTCTGCACATGTGAGCATGTTTTCACGGACCGTGTGTCCGTTTGAAAAACACGGAGACATGTCAGTGTTCGTGGGAGCGCACGGATCACACGGACCCATTAAAGTCAATGGGTCCGTGTAAACATGTACCGCACACGGATGCTGCCCGTATGCTGCCCGTAAGTCGACTGAGTACCACACGGACCATGCAGGAGACAGCGCTACAGTAAGCGCTGTCCCCCCAGCGTGTGGTGCTGAAGCCGCCATTCATTCCTTCTCTCCAGCAGTGTTCGCTGGAGAGAAGGAATGAAAAATCAATGTTTTTTTATTATTTTTGTGTTTAAAATAAAGACCCTTGTCACCTGCCGCCTCCCACCCCCTGTGCACCCACCCGCTGGCATTAAAATACTCACCCAGCTTCCTCGATGCGAACACTGCTGGAGAGAAGGAATGAATTGCGGCTTCAGCACCACACGCTAGGGGGACAGCGCTTACTGTAGCGCTGTCTCCTGCACGGTCCGTGTGGAACTCAGTCGGCACACGGGCGGCACACGGCTGTCGCACGTGTGCCACACTGATGTGCCACTTGAGCACACGGACACGGATAACTCCGGTACCGATTTTTCCGGTACCGGAATTATCTGGACGTGTGAGACTGGCCTTAGATATATATGGCACAGTTAATACTTTCCTAAAAAATGTGAATCATCATAGAAAGCTCCTTGTAAACACAAAAACAAGAAAGGGATGATGTCAGATCTCTACTCCAAATCCTGCAGAATTATTAATTCAGTTGTAGTTCTCAGGAAAGATATAGGTGACATACAGCACTTACCGAGCTACTAATTTTTGAGGATTTAGTCGATATGTAAACTGATAAAAGGCGAATATAGGTTTAAATTTTACTTCAACGTTGTGTTAGATCATCAAAGTGATTTCTCCTTGTGTATAAAGACATTTGCTGTTTCTAAGAGATTATTTTGTCATGGCTCCCTATTGGGATGGATCTGGGTCAGGATACTGAATCCTTTTGAATGGCCTCGGACTTTGTGCCTACTCCTAAGTAGTTATACATTGATATGCTTGTGAGAGCTTTGCAACAATCCCATTGAAATCTCTAACCATGCACAGTAAGAGATGCTTTGAAACCTAGACAAGCGGGTGGATGAAAGGAAATTTGGGTCATTTAGGAACATACATCTTGGTCATTCTGTATCATTATGAGCTTTGGAGTCAAAAAGGTTTTTTCGTACAAGAGATTTCCCCCTGGTGAAGTGGGAATGCTTTTCAACAGGCAATCAACATGGCCTTAAGAAAAGAACATTGCACTGCAAGCTCCTCATTTCAGAAGATTCTTGATTTTGGTATCCAAACACATAGAGACCTTTCTTTTCAAAGCTAAGAAACTTTGAGTAAATCAAGTCAGATACATAGCATTGAGTAAAATTGCCACTTGGTGTCTGAAATACTGCACTTGTTAGTCTCTTGCTTGAAGCTTTCAGTGAATTATATCTTAAAGTGCACCTGCAATGATACAAGTACACTGTGAATTGGGGCATTGTTATAAAGTAGTTCAAATAGTGGGCACTGAGTTAATTGTATATTCCCTACAACCCTCAGGGTTTGGGCTACTTATAACAAATTCAGGCTAACTTGGTTATTGTAGAATACTGGTGTAGTGGAAAATGTAAAACCTAGGCTATGTTCAGACAGCTTTATCTCAGTCTACGTACGGACTGCAATTCCTGGACTTTCCACAAGTCTCCCAACCCAAACTTACAGCCTTACAAGTGTTTAAATGCTTGTCAAGCGATCCTTATTAGGCTGGATTCACATGAGCATATGGCATTTTTTACTGTAAGAAAATACTACAAAAACATACAAAGAAAAAGCATTACAAAAGACATTGTCTATTAAGATACTTGATAGGTTATTTACCTGTCCCTGCTCCACCTCTGGGCTTTGCTTTCTTCTTCCACTGCTGTCAGCTCCCTCAGTGCTAGTGTGCATCAGCCAATTATATCAGCCCCCGTGCACCTCTTATGCCAGGTTCGATGGTCTTTTAAGGCTGGATTAGGCAGCTCACCCCGCCTGAGTATTCAGGTAGGAAGTGCATTTTGCTATCACATGCTTTTCAGGAGTTTAGCCTCACTTCTCACTTGGCTCTGCTGCAGATGGCTGCCTGATCCTAAGTGCTACCTGCGCATCCAAGTCTGCTACAACAGGGTGCCTGATTCCCTATTCATCTGTGGTGATACAAGATGCTGTCTGCAGACTCAGCTCTGCTGTATCAAACTGGCTGCTTGCCTACACGTCTGTTGATTCAAGTTGTTTTCTGCACACTAACTTCTGCTGCCTACTCATCTCCCAATCTAAAATAGTGTTTGAGGAAGCAAGGTAGAAATACTTATTAAAATGTAACCTTAAATAATTTTTACTAAACTAATTTTTACTAAAACCAATGAAAAAAATAACAATACAGTGCATGTAAAACATAAAATCACATGAAAACATCACTTAGCCATAGTGATGAACAATAATAATGCATATCAGGTGTGAGGCAATGACCGGTGTTATATGCGAGGGCCGCTATGTGTTCCCCAGGATGCATACAGAAGCATATTAAGGCAGCAGGAGTGCATTGCAGTCACAGACATACCTATGGTTGCAATGCAGAATAAAAGAGAGTGATGGTCTTTGGGCAAGCTATTTATTCAAGGCAGATTTAGGAAAACCTGCCATTGGCTTTTATTTTTGAAACGGACTACAGGAAATTAGTGGGGCGGTCCGTTTCCTCTCCAGCCCAGGTTTTCCATGTGGCCTACGGCCACAGGTCCTTTGTGACAACCCCTCCCGCATAGGGTTGGGTGTGTCAGTGTAGAGTTTGAAAGGTGCAGAGCAGAGGGCTCTGTAAAAGCTCAGCCTGTGTGAGGGAACAGAGTCTAGCAGAGCGAACTCCTGGCACCCTGCAGCATAACACAGTGGTGCAGTCGCCCTCGGCAACCGGATGCATTTATGGACTATCTTGTTTCCTGGCTGCGATCCGGAGGATACCGTTTGTTTGTGAGTTTGGACACTAAAACTATACTTACTTTTGAACTTTCCTGGGTCACTGCCTTATGACTACATAGTGTGGACACCACTGCACTACATTTGGTTGGAGAATGCGGGCAGTGTGAATTGAGGCATACCCCAACACCAGCTGCATGTCTGTCATTAGGCCTGCCACACTGCAACCCAGGACTGCAGACAAGATGGAAGAAATCCTGAGGCAGCTGGTCCTCACACAGCAACAACAGCAACAGACCAATAACCTGTTGCTGTAGCAAATTGCAGCCCTCGGAGGCGACCTCGGAGGTACCAACAGGGAACTCTCTGTCACCTGCCAAGGACGAGGCTGAGAGAGAGATAAAAATAGGAGACACTCTCTCGAAACAGCAGTGTCGAAAGGTTCGGAAATGAGTCCAAGAGAATGCAGATGTATTCTCGGAATTACCTGGTCATACCTCTGTCATCCAGCATGACATTGTCACCGAGCCTTATGTAAGGGTACGAATGAAACCATACCAGTGCCCAAGGCCCGGAGACAAGCCATCCCGAGTGAGGTATGACAAATGCTCCAGCTGGGAGTAATTGAGGAATTCCGGAGTGACTGGGCTAGCCCTTTGTGCTAATCCCGATGCAGGACGGATCATTACAGTTCTGTAATGACTTCCAAAAATTGAATGAGGTGTCAAAGTTCGACCTTTATTCAATGCCACGGGTGGACAGGCTGATCGAGTGCCTGGGTCAGGCCCAGTACTTCACGACGCTCGATCTGACCAAGGGTTATTGGCCGGTGCCTCTTACATAGTCGAGATATAGCTATAGGAATGTATAATTTGTAGGTAATATCTATAAGTAACTATAATGCTCAGTTTAATAGGCAAAATATTACTTTCCTTAACCCATTGCCTCTGCCCTCTCTCAAGCTCTTGAATACACTGGGAACGGTGCATAAATCTCAGCAGCATTAAGAAGGTGGGATTGGTAGTGCTATTATATTTTACAACAGCCACTTGTGCTGGTCAATTGACATGAATTATAACTTGTAATAAAGCCCATTTCTAGTAATACTATATAATTCAGCGCTGCATTTCTTCTTTGTGCTCTGGATGATTTGTGCTTTTTAAGAGAAAAATTCTTCAATAAATGTAACTCAGTGTGACATTAAACTTCACATTTTGAACAAAGTTTTGTTCTAGTGTCTTATCACGCTGGGCCATTATCTCATGTGCATGATGTTCTGCCAATATTGTAGAGTTTGTTATCCAGCTTTCCTACAGCCCTGAATAGCAAATCTCCCTTATTACCTCATTATTACCAACTAGGTTTGTTTGCCTATGAGCATAAAACTATTAACCTAACAAGCAGCTTATTTGATTATTCCACGAGACGTTGAGTAAAGATCTTAAAGTTGTTTTAAAGTTTTGTAACAAAGCTTAAAGGACTTTTCCAGGTTAAAGGGAACCTGTCACCTGAATTTGGCGGGACCAGTTTTGGGTCATATGGGCGGGGTTTTCGGGTGTTTGATTCACCCTTTCCTTACCCGCTGGCTGCATGCTGGCCACAATATTACATAGTTACATAGTTACATAGTTACATAGTTATTGAGGTTGAAGGAAGACTTTAAGTCCATCTAGTTCAACCCATAGCCTAACCTAACATGCCCTAACATGTTGATCCAGAGGAAGGCAAAAAAACCCCATGTGGCAAAGAGTAACTCCACCATGGGGAAAAAAATTCCTTCCCGACTCCACATACGGCAATCAGACTAGTTCCCTGGATCAACGCCTTATCAAGGAATCTAGTGTATATACCCTGTAATATTATACTTTTCCAGAAAGGTATCCAGTCCCCTCTTAAATTTAATTAATGAATCACTCATTACAACATCATACGGCAGAGAGTTCCATAGTCTCACTGCTCTTACAGTAAAGAATCCGCGTCTGTTATTATGCTTAAACCTTCTTTCCTCCAGACGTAGAGGATGCCCCCTTGTCCCTGTCTCAGGTCTATGATTAAAAAGATCATCAGAAAGGTCTTTGTACTGTCCCCTCATATATTTATACATTAAAATAAGATCACCCCTTAGTCTTCGTTTTTCCAAACTAAATAGCCCCAAGTGTAATAACCTATCTTGGTATTGCAGACCCCCAAGTCCTCTAATAACCTTGGTCGCTCTTCTCTGCACCCGCTCTAGTTCAGCTATGTCTTTCTTATACACCGGAGACCAGAACTGTGCACAGTATTCTAAGTGTGGTCGAACTAGTGACTTGTATAGAGGTAAAATTATGTTCTCCTCATGAGCATCAATGCCTCTTTTAATACATCCCATTATTTTATTTGCCTTTGTAGCAGCTGCCTGACACTGGCCACTGAATATGAGTCTGTCATCCACCCATACACCCAGGTCTTTTTCATTGATGGTTTTGCCCAGAGTTTTAGAATTAAGCACATAGTTATACATCTTATTACTTCTACCCAAGTGCATGACCTTACATTTATCCCCATTAAAGCTCATTTGCCATTTATCAGCCCAAGCTTCTAGTTTACATAAATCATCCTGTAATATAAAATTGTCCTCCCCTGTATTGATTACCCTACAGAGTTTAGTGTCATCTGCAAATATTGAAATTCTACTCTGAATGCCCCCTACAAGGTCATTAATAAATATGTTAAAAAGAAGAGGGCCCAATACTGACCCCTGTGGTACCCCACTGCTAACCGCGACCCAGTCCGAGTGTGCTCCATTAATAACCACCCTTTGTTTCCTATCCCTGAGCCAGCTCTCAACCCACTTACACATATTTTCCCCTATCCCCATTACTCTCATTTTATGTATCAACCTTTTGTGTGGCACCGTATCAAAAGCTTTGGAAAAGTCCATATACACTACGTCCACTGGGTTCCCTTGGTCCAGTCCGGAACTTACCTCTTCATAGAAGCTGATCAAATTAGTCTGACATGAGCGGTCCCTAGTAAACCCGTGCTGATACTGGGTCATGAGGTTATTCCTCTTCAGATACTCCAGTATAGCATCCCTTAGAATGCCCTCCAGGATTTTACCCACAGTAGAGGTTAAACTTACTGGCCTATAATTACCGAGTTCAGTTTTTGCCCCTTTTTTGAATATTGGCACCACATTTGCTATACGCCAGTCCTGTGGTACAGACCCTGTTATTATGGACTCTTTAAAGATTAAAAATAATGGTCTATCAATGACTGTACTTAGTTCCTGCAGTACTCGGGGGTGTATCCCATCCGGGCCCGGAGATTTGTCAATTTTAGTGATTTTTAGACGCCGCTGTACTTCCTGCTGGGTTAAGCAGGTGACATTTAATGGGGAATTTTTATCACTAGTCATATTGGCTGCCATGGGATTTTCTTTTGTAAATACTGATGAAAAAAAATCATTTAGCAGATTGGCTTTTTCCTCATCCTCATCCACCATTTCACCCAGACTATTTTTAAGGGGGCCAACACTGTCATTTTTTAGTTTCTTACTATTTATGTAGTTAAAGAATATTTTGGGGTTATTTTTGCTCTCTCTAGCAATGAGTCTCTCTGTCTCAATCTTTGCTGCCTTGATTTGCTTTTTACAGAATTTATTTAATTTTCTGTATTTATTTAATGCCTCATCACTACCTACTTCCTTTAATTCTCTAAATGCTTTCTTTTTGTTCCTTATTGCGCCCCTAACAGCTCTATTTAGCCATATTGGTTTCCTCCTATTTCTAGTATGTTTATTCCCATACGGTATATACTGTGCACAGGTCCTATCCAGGATGCTAATAAACGTCTCCCATTTTCTTTGTGTATTTTTGTGTCTCAGGATATCGTCCCAGTTAATTGCACCAAGATCCTCTCTCATCCGTTGGAAATTTGCCCTCCTGAAGTTTAGTGTCCTTGTCACCCCTCTACTACACATCTTATTAAAGGTTACATGAAAACTTATTATTTTATGATCACTATTCCCCAAGTGACCCCCAACCCTTATATTTGATATGCGGTCTGGCCTGTTGGTTAATATTAGATCTAGCAGTGCCCCCCTCCTTGTTGGGTCCTGAACCAGCTGTGAAAGGTAATTGTCTCTCATAGTTGTCAAAAACCGATTACCTTTGCTGGAACTGCAGGTTTCTGTTCCCCAATCTATTTCAGGGTAGTTGAAGTCCCCCATATTGGATTGAAGTTCATTCTCTGTCCTCCGGAGTACACGCCTGCACAAGGCAATATTGATAATGAACTTCAATCCAATATTGCAGCCAGCATGCAGCCAGCGGGTAAGGAAAGGGTGAATCAAACACCCGAAAACCCCGCCCATATGACCCAAAACTGGTCCCGCCAAATTCAGGTGACAGGTTCCCCTTAATGATATTAATGACCTCTTCTAAAAATAGGTCCTTAATATGTGATCTGTAGAGGTCTAACACCCGTCACCCCCAGTAATCTCAGTTCCAATGTTGTCTGGATGTAGGCAATGAATGTCACTGCTGTTCTCAGGGACTGTTGCTTATTGCCTATTGATGTGAATAGGAGTTGAGCGCACCTATGCAGTCAATGGATCTGTGCTGTTCGGCTCCTTTCACTGTTTACATCCGTCCACCATCATAACTGATAAAGCAGTTGATTGTGAGGGTGTTGGATGTCAGATCCCCACTGGTATGATCAAGCTGACCTATAGATCAGCAATGTTCAAGCTTGGGAAACTCGTTTAATTATTATTTTTTTGGAGATTCTGCTTGTAAATAAATAAACATAAATCGTAATTGTTAAGGTATAATCGAGCAGATGCCACTTGGATTATCTGGATTCCTCATTAAAATAGTAAAGAAAAGTCTAGCTAACGCACCACCAGCTACACAGATTACACTTTCTGTTGTAATAACAGGAAAACGAAGAAACATCCAACCACCTTGATCCAGTAAAACACAAGCTTTATTAAGTAGTCCACAAAAATGTGAACAAGACACTGGTTTAGAAATTCCACGCATTTCGAATCACTTAAGATCCTTCTTCATAGCAAAGAAAGAAGAGTTAAAAGTGATGGAAACACGTTGCATTTCTACATCAGTATCTTGTTCATATGTACTTGACTTAATAAAGCCATCTTGCATTTTATTGGATTGTGGGAGCTGCATGATGTTTCTTGGCTTTCCTCTCACTTACATACTTGTGGTTTCCTTGTCCCATGTATGTGTATGGGGTTTCCGTAATGTTGTTCACTTGCTTTAAAATTTTCTCCCTGTGGATAAAAATAGAATAACATGAATTAGCCCCATAAAACAAAAATATGGCAAATTCTCATGTGGATCCAAGGCAGTGTGATGTGCAAATCTGCGGCACATTCATGCCAGAAATATGAGTGTTCACCTCAGATTAACTTTCTGGAAAAAAATGCAACAGATTTTAATACAATGTAAACAAAGACTTAAAACACCACTCCAGCAGGGTTTTTTTTTCATTTCAGCGCTGTAGTGCAGCTACTCATCTAAGTTCCCTGACCCTAGTGTTATACTTACCAGCTGTTTCCGGCGCCATTCCGGTCCTGCGCCGCCATCATGTCACCACAACTTGTGACTGACCAGAAATCAGAGGTAAGGCTATGTGGCCACGTTGCAGAATAGAAGCAGAATGTCCTGCTTCAATTCTGCATACTCTTGCCAGGAAAAACGCATGCGGATTTAGACACAGTTTAGGCGCGTTTATACCACGTATTTACCTCGTTTTTCAAGCAGATTTCGAATGCATGACTATGGGTGCGGAATTGCCGTGATTCCGCAAAAATAATGAACATGCGGCGGAAACGCATCGCGGAAAAAAATCAGCATGGGTACATCAGTTGCGGAATGCATTAGAAATGAATGGGATCCTGTTTTTGAGCGTTTTTTAAGCGTTTCTGCTGTGGAAAATTGCGGCAAAAACGCTTAAAAAACGCAACGTGGGCACATAGCTTAATGAATGCAAGCTCTCAATGAAAGTCTATTAGCGCATCGCTCTGGCTCTCATAGGCTTACATTGAGTTGTGACTTCCAGCTTGTCCGGCAAACACTGGAATGATCTGGAGGACCAAACTGCTAGAGACCGACCGAAGCGGCGTGGATAATAGATGAAGACAACAGCTGGGAAGTATGAGAATGGGTGTAGGGAACTTAGAATTGTAGCAGCCTTCCAGCGGTAAAATAAAATAATGCTGGAGTGGTGCTTTAATCACAATAATGAACCCTGGAAGTCATAAATGGGTGTTCTCTGCTCAGGATCTCCCTCTCTTAGCTACACTGAGTTTCTATTATACTGTATGTACTCCATGTGTTTCTTTATGGTACATAAGGCAAACGACTGGAGAACTCCATAGTTTGTCAGCCAATAGAACACAATTTTTTTCATCTATTCTATATGCAAGTGCTCACATCATTACTGTCTCTCCCTGCTGTTTCAGTGTCTGTACGGGGAGTCGTTCCACATCCAGGTGCATTGTTGAGAGCAGTAATTTTCAAAAAATTTACTGCATAGTACAGTAGTCTGGTAAAAACTATATCATACATAATGCACTCTGTGTTCTTCAGCAAAGTATTAACCAGTTACTATTGTGATGAAAAGGATTCTGAATAGAATGATTTTAGTGCAACTTAAAATTCTGCACAAGTCAAGTAAAGCAAAATATCCAGAGTTATTCTATCAAGTAGAGTGAAAAAATGTGAAGTGTAAAATGCTATTCAGGTGTGGAGCTACACTTATAGCAGTATGATAAAAAGTAATGCATCAAATGCATTCATTGAAAACATGCGGCAAGTACCATTGTATTCCTCTGTAGCCATTTCTGTAAATAATGTATTGAAACTATTTAGCAAGGAGAAAATATGATGGATTAAATGTGGTAGGCTTCAGACACTCGGAGTACATTGCACTTTACAAACCAAATGAGTTTACTTGTAATTATTCCGCAGATCTAACCGATAAAGATCGTTATTAAGGTTTTAGCTGGATGCGCTGATTGCACAGTGGTTTATAATTTACATACAGAAAATATCATTATAGAGCTACAAAGTCAATACAGTGATGAGCACTAATGACCTCCAGTGAAATAAACTGAGAAAAATTGATATAAAACATCAAACTTACTGATGAGATGGAAGATGCATGGAAAATAATGTAACCTTCTGGATTAAATGAGGGTATGTCCTGATATCGGATGAGTGGGTGGGGGGAATGAGTAATTGTGCACATTGCTGTTTAATGAATACATAATTCTGACCTGTGCTGTCAGTATGCATTGCAATAAACTCAGTGTGCATAACAAATAGATATCTTTGCTGTTATTGAACAATACTTGGGTAATCTTCCCACCATTACCATGTACTTTAGAATGGAGTCATATCGCCATTTACAGAAAATAATGGTAAGAGAGGACATCAGTTTCCACATTATGGTCTTGTAGTGTAATTCATCTCTAAGTATTTAAAGGATTTGAAATCGTCAGAAGAGAAATGGGTACCGCGCAGTGTACGTATATACAGAATAATACCAGGTACTCAGAATTATGCCCAGTATATAGGAGAAGAGAAGTGGTACTGTGCAGCGTACGTATATACAGAATAATACCAGGTACTGAGATTTATACTCAACATATAGGAGAATAGAAGTGGTACTGTGCAGTGTATGTACAGTATATAAAGAAAAATACCGGGTACTCAGAATTACATCCAGCATATAGGAGAAGAGTAGTAGTACTGTGCAGTGTATGTATATAAAGAATAATACCAGGTACTCAGAATTACACTTAGCATATAGGAGAAGAGAAAAGAAGTGGTACTGTGCAGTGTACGTATATAGAGAATATTACCAGGTACTCAGAATTACGCCCAGCATATAGGAGAAGAGAAGTGGTACTGTGCAGTATACGTATATAAAGAATAATACCAGGTACTCAGAATTACGCCTAGCATGTAGGAGAAGAGAAGTGGTACACTGTGCAGTGTACATATATACAGAATAATACCAGGTACTCAGAATTACACTTAGCACATACAGTACAGACGAAAAGTTTGGACACACCTTCTCATTTAAAGATTTTTCTGTATTTTCATGACTATGAAAATTGTGCATTCACACTGAAGGCATCAAAGCTATGAATTAACACATGTGAAATTATATACTTAACAAAAATGTGGAATTATATACTTAACAAAAAAGTGTGAAACAACTGAAATTATGTCTTATATTCTAGATCCTTCAAAGTAGCCACCTTTTTGCTTTGATGACTGCTTTGCACACTCTTGGCATTCTCTTGATGAGCTTCAAGAGGTAGTCTCCGGGAATGGTCTTCCAACAATCTTGAATGAGTTCCCAGAGATGCTTAGCACTTGTTGGCCCTTTTGCCTTCACTCTGCGGTCCAGCTCACCCCAAACCATCTCGATTGGGTTCAGGTCTGGTGACTGTAGAGGCCAGGTCATCTGGCGTAGCACCCCATCACTCTCCTTCTTGGTCAAATAGCCCTTACAGGTGTGTTTGGGGTCATTGTCCTATTAAAAAATAAATGATGGTCCAACTAAACCGGATGGAATAGCATGCCGCTGCAAGATGCTGTGATAGCCATGCTGGTTCAGTATGCCTTCAATTTTGAATAAATCCCCAATAGTGTCACCAGCAAAGCACCCCCACACCATCACACCTCCTCCTCCATGTGGGAACCAGGCATGTTGAGTCCATCCGTTCACCTTTTCTGTGTCGCACAAAGACACGGTGGTTGGAACCAAAGATCTCAAATTTGGACTCATCAGACCAAAGCACAGATTTCCACTGGTCTAATGTCCATTCCTTGTGCTCTTTAGCCAAAACAATTCTCTTCTGCTTGTTGCCTGTCCTTAGCAGTGGTTTCCTAGCAGGTATTTTACCATGAAGGCTGCTGCACAAATTCTCCTCTTAACAGTTGTTGTAGAGATGAGTCTGCTGCTAGAACTCTGTGTGGCATTGACCTGGTGTCTAATCTGAGCTGCTGTTAACCTGCGATTTCTGAGGCTGGTGACTCGGATAAACTTATCCTCAGAAGCAGAGGTGACTCTTGGTCTTCCTTTCCTGGGGCGGTCCTCATGTGAGCCAGTTTCTTTGTAGCGCTTGATGGTTTTTGCCACTGCACTTGGGGACACTTTCAAAGTTTTCCCAATTTGTCGGACTGACTGACCTTCATTTCTTAAAGTAATGATGGCCACTCGTTTTTCTTTACTTAGCTGCTTTTTTCTTGCCATAATACAAATTCTAACAGTCTATTCAGTAGGACTATCAGCTGTGTATCCACCAGACTTCTGCACAACACAACTGATGGTCCCAACACCATTTATAAGGCAAGAAATCCCACTTATTAAACCGGACAGGGCACACCTGTGAAGTGAAAACCATTCCCGGTGACTACCTTTTGAAGCTCATCAAGAGAATGCCAAGAGTGTGCAAAGCAGTCATCAAAGCAAAAGGTGGCTACTTTGATGAACCTAGAATATAGGACATAATTTCAGTTGTTTCACACTTTTTTGTTAAGTATATAATTCCACCTGTGTTAATTCATAGTTTTGATGCCTTCAGTGTGAATTTACAATTTTCATAGTCATGAAAATACAGAAAAATCGGAGAAGGTGTGTCCAAACTTTTGGTCTGTACTGTAGGAGAAGAGAAAAGAAGTGGTACTGTGCAGTGTACGTATATAGAGAATATTACCAGGTACTCAGAATTACGCCCAGCATATAGGAGAAGAGAAGTGGTACTGTGCAGTGTACGTATATACAGAATAATACTAGGTAACCAGAATTACTCTCAGCATGTAGGAGAAGAGAAGTGGTACTGTGCAATGTACGTATATAGAGAATATTACCTGGTACTCAGAATTATGCCCCGTAAAAAGAAAAAGAGAACCACTCTCTGTGCAGTGTACGTATATATAGAATAATACCAGATAATCAGAATTACTCAGCATATAGGAGAAGAGAAGTGGTACTATGCAATGCACGTATATACAGAATAATACCAGGTACTCAGAACTACACTCGGCATGTACAAGAAGAGAAGTGGTACTGTGCAGTGTATGTGTGACGCTAGTCACAACCCACGGACAGGCCGTGAGTCAGCAAACTCAGACTTCCGGGGTCAATACCAAAAAGAACACGTAGTAAACCAGGGGAAAATACGAAGTCGTAAGCCAGATCACATGCCAGGGTCAGAATGCCAGAGAATTTGCAGATACTCTCAAGACCGCATCTCACCACATGTGCACTTGACCCGATCCCATCCCACTTCATCCCAAACCTCGCCACAGTCTTCATCCCAACCCTAACCCATCTCTTCAACCTATCACTAACAACTGGTGTTTCCCCTCATGCTTCAAACATTCGTCAATTACACCTATCCTCAAAAAGCCCTCTCTTGACCCATCCTCTGTATCTAGCTATCGCCCTATATCACTTCTCCCCTATGTCTCAAAACTACTGGAACAACACGTCCATCTTGCACTGTCCTCCCATCTCTCTTCCTGCTCCCTCTTCGACCGCTTGCAATCTGGTTTCCGGTCACATCACTCCACTGAAACTGCCCTAACTAAGGTCACCAATGACCTATTAACCACCAAGAGCAAGCAACACTACTCTGTCCTCCTCCTCCTGGACCTGTCCTCTGTCTTTGATACAGTGGACCATTCCCTATTACTGCAGACCCTCTCATCCCTTGGCATCACAGACTTGGCCCTATCCTGGATCTCGTCATACCTAACAGACCGGACATTCAGCGTCTCCCACTCACACACCACCTCCTCGTCTTGCCCCCTGTCTGTCAGGAGTCCTGCAAGGTTCAGTTCTAGGGCCCCTGCTCTTCTCCATTTACACCTTTGGCCTGTGACAGCTCATAGAATCTCACGGTTTTCAGTATCATCTCTATGCTGACAACACACAGATCTACATCTCTGGACCAGATATCACCACCCTACTAACCAGAATCCCACAATGTCTGTCAGCTATTTCATCCTTCTTCTCCACTAGATTTCTAAAACTTAACATGGACAAAACAGAATTCATCAAACCGCATATCCAAGCCCTTTCCACTTCCTGCCACCTTCAACTCAAAAATATTTCACGGATCCGTACATTCCTAAACCAAGAATCTGCAAAAACCCTAGTCCATGCCCTTATCATCTCCCACCTCGACTACTGTAACCTCCTGCTCTGTGGCCTCCCTTCTAACACTTTCACACCCCTCCAATCTATTCTAAACTCTGCTGCCCGACTAATCTACCTGTCCCCCCGCTATTCCCTGGCCTCTCCCCTCTGTTAGTCCCTTCACTGGCTCCCCATTACCCAGAGACTCCAGTACAAAACCCTAACCATGACATACAAAGCCATCCACAACCTGTCTCCTCCATACATCTGTGACCTCATTGTGATGAGGGAACAGCCGCCTACTAACAGAGATTGGCGTGACTCCATTTTATCTCCTGGTCACAGGTCTGCAGAGAGGAGTGCTCCTGGCCCCCACCTTTTCTAATGAATAAAGTTCTTTTTAGTATGGTAATGGGCTGAGTACTATGTAGCAGGCAGTTGGCATTTCAAAGCCTGAGTGAGGAAGCCACACCAGCAGGGGACATAGAGGTGCCTGAGGGGCTTAATTAAAGCACGCATGTCAAGTGGCCACAGGATATACATCTATTATGGCCGTCCAGTCGAACCGTCTCCAACATGGAATCGTGAATTATGGACGCATCGTCCGAGGTACCAACTCATAAAAAATATCCCCCTCGCCCTAAAGAAATTGCGCATCTGACAGTGCGACTCCCGGGCCCGTGGGAGCTCTGAAACCCGAGATATAGAGATCAGCCTCCCACAGCGACCGAATGGGTCCAGGTTTGATCCCTGTACGACCGGCAGAACAAACCACATGCGCTGGTACTGCCCGTGTACTGATCCGATCATCCTGAGAGAAGTTATCCCATTTATTAGATATTGGAATAAATCTTGCAGGGAGGCAAAGGGGTGGAGATTGCTAAGCCCACCCAGCTACAGGGGGAGGGACACAGCAGGGTTAAGAACTGGGACACTTGGAGAGTGGGGCAGAACAGAGGAAGATGACGAACTAAGGAACTAAGGAACAGGGCATATGCCAGCCAGAGGGGAGCAAGCACACGCTTTCTGGGGGCTGCCCATCAACTAAGTCTTGGACCTGCGGAACGCTGAGCCCCCCGGCTTCCACAAGCGACCTTCAACCTGGTAAATTGACGTCCAGCTTTATACCTCTAAGCATTGTCTTATGATTGTTATATTTTACTCTGACTGTAACTCTTGATATATTTTGACTGTATATTTCTTGTAATTACCTAGTGCGCCCTTAATGCAATTAAATCATAAATTAATTTTGGGCTGATCATTTTACTTTGATTGCGAATCTTAGAATACCCAGCGTGGGTAACGGGGCAGTCTCCCCGGTGGCCATTTGCTCTAGGTGCAGTTCCCTTACTGACCTGAGAGACAAAGGGGGCGCCGGAGAGCTGTGCCTGTGTAGTGACGTCATGGATTGGTGACGGAGGAACTGGGCTTCCTTCACACTCGTCTCCCGGTATTTTCCTGCACGCAACCTCCGTTCCTCACAAGATCTCCTTCTCTACTCCCGTCTTATCTCCTCTTCCTACAATCGCATACAAGATTTCTCTCGCGCATCACCCCTACTCTGGAACTCTCTAACACAACACATCAGACTCTCACCTACCATCAGAACCTTCAAAAAGAACCTGAGGACCCACCTCTTTCAACAAGCCTACAACCTGCAGTAACCACCGATCGACCAAACCGCTGCACGACCAGCTCTACCCTCACCTACTGTATCCTCACCCATCCCTTATAGATTGTGAGCCCTCGCAGGCAGGGTCCTCTCTCCTACTGTATCAGTTGTGACCTGTATTGTTTAAGATTATTGTACTTGTTTTTATTATGTATACCCCTCCTCACATGTAAAGCGCCATGGAATAAATGGCGCTATAATAATAAATGATAATAAGCAATTGGGCAATGACAAACGTAGTCAGAACGCAATTCAAAGGTCAGCAACAGAATATCAGATGCCAAGGCACAATAACAAAAGAGTAGTCTGAACACGGTCCAAAGGTCAGCGACAGAATATTAGATGCAAAGGGGCAATAACAAACGAGTAGTCAGAACACGGTCCAAAAGTCAGCGGCAGAAGAAGATCAGAACTTAGAGCACAGAGATCAGGCGAACACACACCAGAGAGCACAAGCTTAGAACAAGCTTTGACTGTCAGTGATCTGCGCTAGACAACTCACCTAAATAGCAGGGCAATAACCAAGAATAGGGAGCACTTGTGGAAATCTCTGCACCTACAGTACCAGTCTCAGATAAGTCCACTGAGCTGTCAATCACAGCACTGACAGCTCAGAATGCCCCAGCACAGGATAGGATGACAGAGCTGTCCATCACTGAGTCCAAGACACTCTGAGCAGAGGAATTGTGACAGTATGTATATACAGAATAACACCAGATAATTAGAATTATACCCAGCATCTAGAAGAACAGAAGTGGGACTGTGCATTATACATTTTTACAGAATAATACCAGATAGGCAGAATTATACCCAGCAAGCATAAAAAGAGAAGGGTGCTGAGCAGTGTATGTATACATAGAACAGTACCAGATAAGGAGAATTATATGGAGCATACATGAGAGGATATTTGGTATTGTATGTGTATACAGAATAGTACCGGATAAGGCAAATTACATATAGGAGAAATGGTAGAGTGCAGTGTACATTTATAAGGAATAATAGTACGAGATAAGGAGAATTGTACCCTTCACACATGAGAGGATATGTGGTACTATGCAGAGAGAGCGAGAATGGAAGCAGCAGTCCAATGAAAATAAGTGAAAAAAGTGAACTTTAACCAGATATGGTACATTTAACGTTTCAGCTTCTCATTTGAAGCCTTTCTCTGGCATCTATCTACATGTATTATCAGATAAGGTAAATTACATCCAACATACAGGAGGATAAAAGTACACCCCTTTGGAAAAGTAAGATTTTAATAAATATCTAACTGAACACTAGAACATTTTCCACATTTTGACAAGACTCAGTTCCATAGGATTTTTTTTTATAATCCAAACTAGTTGATGCAAAAATGAATACACCCCACATCAAAAACTACTACATTTAGTATTTTGTATTCTAGGCCTGGAATGAAGAAGACACATTGCAACATCTATCTTTTTCCATTCTTCAAGAGCAAGCTCTTTTAGAGCCTGGATGTCGGATGGAGAGTGATAACTACTTGTCTTTTCAGATTTCCCCATAGGTGTTCGGTTGGGTTCATATCAGCAGAAACTTGGCCACTGAATCACTTTCGCCATGCTCTTCTTCAGAAATGCAACAGATGTGTGTTTTTAATCATTGTCATGTTGGAAAACTGCTCATCCACCAAAGGCACAGGGTGATGGGAGCATGTACTCTTTCCCCAACATCAGATGTTTCCACCATGTTTCATTCTGTGTGTGTGAGATTGGTAATCTCTCTACTTATCAATGTTTTAAAGTATTATGGTAGAATATTGTTCTAAAAATATCTGGTCGGGAGCATGTAACATATCTTCTCAGTCTACAACCAGGTATAATTGGGGTTCATGTGATGCATATACGATTGACTAAAAAAATAACAAAAAAGCACTTAGTTATTTAAGCCAATAAGTGATGATATAAATGTAAAGTTACCTCAGGGACATATGTAAGGATTCAGCCTTCATGGAATCACTGGGCCATATCTCTGCTCTTCCCTTATTAGAAAAACAAGTGAAGCGCAGTTGAAAGCAATGCTAAAATAGCATTTCTGAGGCGCAGAATGAATTGTTGTTTTATCCACCGCGCTGTCACCCCATAAAGGTGAATCATTTTTTTTCTGCTATTTTCAAGAGAATTGCAACTTTGAAGATTTGTAATAAGTATGGAAACTATCCAAAGTTGGAAGCATGAAGAATGGTTCATTTATAATTGAGTATTGCGAGATTCCCTTTGATTCTATGAATTTATAATTGGTGTCTGTATCTGTTCACTTTCAGTTAGCTGAATTATCTATTTCCTCAGAAAATGATGTACCCGAACCAGCTCTCTGTATAGAGGAACCTCTGTTCTCTTGTACAATGCATATTGTTTCCTTAACTATTTATCAAAAATGAAGCTTGATGTGTTAAATGGGGTTACATAGGTTACAGTTACATATAAGCATATAAGGGTTACTTAGGTTACAGTTACATATAAGCATATAGGGGTTACAAAGGTTTTAGTTACATCTGCGCCTTAGTAATTCTGAATGTAGTGCTTGCAACTGGGCATTTAAAGCTGGAGATGAAAAAGAATCAAATTGCCCACATTTACTATTACTGTAGGTTATTATTATTATACGGTAACGACCTTCAGCTCGATCTCGAGCCATGGTGACTTGATAGACAAATGATCTGCAGGAAGATCGATCTTGTGCAGCCTAGATAGGTCCACCAGGGTCTTCTCTGCCGCTGTCTTGATTGTATCAAGCCATCGGGTTGTTGGTTTGCCTCTTTGCCTTGTTTCTTCTATTCTTCCAACAATGATGGTCTTCTCCAGTGATTGCTCTCTTCCTATGATGTCTCCAAAATAGGCAAGTAATAGCAATAACCTTCTCCAGCACCACATTTCAAAGGCGTAGATTATTCTTCTGTCCTCTTTCTTTATCACCTAGGTTTCACTTCCATATGTTACTACGGAAAAAAATAGACTATGTACGAGCCGTGTCTTCGTCACTGGTGAAATGTTACTCAATTTGAAGACCTTGTCCAGTGACTTCATTGTTGATTTGACTATTTTTGAATACTGTAGGTAGAAAGCACAAATTTGGTTCTGGGATTTGCAAGATGTGCCAAATCTAACACAGTAGTGCCTGCTGTGTGATCCATTTGGTACATGATGTTAGCTTACTTTAGGACACTAATTTGTATACAAAACTGAAGTGTGTGGATAAGACATTTGGTGCATTTTGAGATTCTCCAAAGCCACATTGCCTTTTAGGACTCATTCAGAAATCCAAGAGGTCCACATAAACTCACTGATACATGTCCGTTTTTGATCAGAGTCATGGATCAAGATTATCCATACAAGTCTATGGGTCCATGAAAAACACTGACAGCACATGGATGCCATCAGTGTGTGCTGTCCCTGTGAGCTGTCCGTGATAACCATTGTAATGGATAGGAGAAGCTTTGTAATTGATTTATTTTTACATCAGTGAAAATCACTGATAAAACGCTGATTAAAATCAGATGAAAAACACTGATGACATTCAGACTTTTTTTTTTGAGTGTGTGGAAAATCACTGATGTCTCAATGAGCCCTTATAGTCATTTTCAGAAATAGGAGATGCGGGTGTGATGTGCTGCTGGTTGGTAGTAAATAAAGGATATCCAGAATTGTAGAATAATTGCGGTTTTATTCTCATTGTGTTCCAAAATATCTACAACTTCTTCATCAGGAGAAACCACAGAAATTCTTCCTGTGGTTTCTCCTGATGAAGAAGTTATAGATACTTTAAAATGTGTTAAGCATAAAATCGTAATTATTCTACAATACTCTGGACTATTGCGTTTAATTGTGTCCCAAGCTTTATCTTATTGACATTTTGTCATTAAGGCCTATAATATAATGTCTATATAATCAGCCTAAATTTCTTTACATCTAAAAGAAAATGCAACTTATGCCAGATTTATGGCACAGAATCAGTAAAGGTGGACCAACATTTTCTTGAATTTTTTTACTTAAAATGTTATTTACTTTTACAAAATATAGTAAAACCTCTAGACCCTAGTTCTGAAAGGTTAATTTCACAAGTTCCTACAGCCTTTGTACAAAATTCATGAATTGCTTGTGCCATTTTCATGAAATGAAAGTGACTTGGAAAAAAACCCGCAAATGATGAATTGAGCCGAGTGAGTTGTATTGAGTCGGTTGGACGTCAGCTGATGCTTAATAGTTCACATTAATCTGTAGCGCTATATAAAGTTGTCATGTAGCCAAGGCCTAACTTAAAGGAATAAAAAAAAAATTGGCTGCTTTGATCAATGACTTGGAAATTAGAGTTGCACACTGTGTAAATGCTTATGGGGCCCGTAACCCGCAAAATAAGAAAACTCCTGTTTTATTGCTCCAATCAATTGCTGAGCAGTAGGCATTGCATTGCTTAGCATAGCAGTAAGCATCAAAGAGACGGTTATTGAGCCTCGGCTTCTATGCACTTTTCCAGTGTTTGTAGATGTTATAAAGTGCAATATCACAATGTACGGCAGCTTCCGCAATTGGTTCAAAAGTAGTAACTTTTGGGCCATGGAGCATTAAGCCATTCATATGCTTCATGCTAATGGATGTATTACTTCTAAATCGTATAGGGCCAAAATAAATCACCCAGAGACTCTGTAGCCTTGTATGCCTCATATTCAGTGTTGCTATTGTATGGAGACTTTTCCTCTTAGTAATTGTTTGGTAACTGGGGTGTCACTGCTTTGACCATTACAGTGCACTGCCGTATATGTTGTATGTCTCTGGAATCATATTGCTCGTGGGTAGGATAAAGGGTTACTACCGCAGCAGTGATGGGTGCCCTTGACTTGACATCCAGTTCTTAGTGTTGAATGATTCTTGCAGAATGCACTTTGCAGGTCCAGTAATTAGAGCTAATAGCTTTCCTTCTCCCACAAAGATGTGAAATGTTGCATTTTTCTGTTTTATTTGATGTGTTTAGTTCATGGAGATTTGTTTGGTTTAGGGAGCTACTATTGCACAATTATGTTTGCTAGAGATATTGTGAAGATTAACAAATTATACAACTAAAATACCTTTGTTTCTAAGGGACTAAATTTACTTCAAATGCTTTTCAATACATATTAAGATGCAGTTAGATGTGCACCTTTTACAGATGGGGATCCCCTTATTGTTATGTCAGTGAAAATATATATAAACAGCCGCTGAGATAGTACGTAGTACCGTGGAACAACTTTCTACAGTGAACGGACCTGTGCTGTTCTGCTTCATCCACCTTTTACATGCGGCCGGTGCTAGGGCTGAAAGCAGCTGATTTGTGGGGGTGCAAAATGGTCCATAATAGTCACAACCTTAGGAGAATGTCAAAGGGTTGTCATACATATCTAGCTTATCATCTGTACTAATGCTGCAAAAACTGTACTATACAGTTCAATAGTGATATACAGTGGCTTGCAAAAGTTTTCACCCCCTTGGCTTTTTACCTATTTTGTTACACTACAACCTATGTTTAAATATTTTTTGTAATCCAATTTGTGTGTAATGCATCAGCACTAGTCTAAATTGGTGATGTGAGAAAAATATAGACAGACATTTATGGGATCAAATATCTAAAAATTGGCATGTGTATATGTATTCACCCCATTTGCTATGAAGCCCTTAAACATTTCTAGTGCAAGTAATTCCCTTCATAAGTCACATGCTTAGTGTCACATGGTCTAATAGCATATCCACTTTACCTTTTCTGAAAGGCAACAGAGGCTGCAACACTATTTATGGTAACAAGAGGCTCCACTAACCAAACACCACCATGAACACCAAGGAGATCTCCAAACACCACCATGAAGACCAAGGAGATCACCAAACACCACCATGAAGACCAAGGAGATCTCCAAACACCACCATGAAGACCAAGGAGATCTCCAAACACCACCATAAAGACCAAGGAGATCTCCAAACACCACCATGAAGACCAAGGAGATCTCCAAACACCACCATGAAGACCAAGAAGATCTCCAAAGACCACCATGAAGACCAAGAAGATCTCCAAAGACCACCATGAAGACCGAGGAGATCTCCAAACACCACCATGAAGACCAAGGAGATCTCCAAACAAATCAAGGACAAAGTTGTTGAGAAGTACAAGTCAGGATTGAGTTATAAAAAATATCAAAATCTCTGATGATCCCCAGAGCACCATCAAATCCATTATCATCAAATGGAAAGAGTATGGTACCAGAACAAACCTGCCAAGAGAGGGCTGCCCACCAAAACTCTCAGCCCGGATAAGGAGGGCATTAATCAGAGAGGCTCTAACCTGACAGCAAATCAGTCAGACATGTTGGATTTGAACCAACCAAACCTTGTTGCTTTTATAGTATATAAGCCACCACCAGAGGTGTCTGGCAGCAGCGTAATCGCTTAGATGACCATGTGTGTATTATTCAGTTGGGAGGAAAAGCTATCGATTGAATGATTTTTCTACTGTTTCCTGTTATCAAGCATTTTTCCTGTGGATATTCAGCTTGTTACTAACATTGCAGTACTGTGCAGTTGTATTTATTATATTATTTATTATACTTCTTGTTATGTTTTAGGTGCACCAAATATCGTATAATTTCAAGGAGGTTCATCTACTTGTAAAGAAAGGGTCTCCATGGCCGCTAAGCCCTTTTACAGTGAGGTAAGATAATGCTGTAGAAACAGCCCTGAACCAGCCATTGTGGTCTAAACTACTCAACACTTACGGAAACCTTGAAACCTTTCATCAGAAAATATCCTGTTGCATAATTCAGGTTTTTGCGTTTCATATATATATATATATATATATATATATATATATATATATATATATTTTTTTTTTTTTTTTTACAATGCTTTTTTTTCCAATCCGTAAATTTTTTTAAAAATTTTTTCTAAATAATCTTGCACATTTCACAATGGCTACTGTGGCATTTTTAAACTTTGTCTTCCTGGTGTTTCAGGAAATTCACATGTATATTAGTTACAATGAACAAACGCTGTCATTTGTGTTGATTCATCTAATGAGCATATGCAAAAATCATTGTGAAGTGAGGGAACTGTGACATTGCCTATTTTGATTGCTGTATCCTTTTATATCCACCCTCTGTAGAGGTGTTACCAGTCATTGAAATCCTGGCTTTGCGGATAAGGAGCTTGCTAAACACATGTGAATCTAAAATTGCCTCGGTGGCCACTGTCAAAATTGCAAGATTACTAATTTTATTTTTTAATAAAGATCTTGATAAATAAAAAAAAAACAAAAAACCTGACTATAACTTAAAAAAAATACATGTAACACTAATAAACAATTTGAAGGTAATTTTCTTATGATGGTTTCACTTTAATTGAAGACTGAGACCTGGAGAAACTGAAACAAATATTGTACTCATTAAGCGATTTATTGGCATAACAGTTGCAAATAACAATTTCCAATATTTGACATTTATATTGTGATTACATTTTTTTTATTCTATAGATTAGTAAGGTTAAAAATAACAAAATTTGCTATTCTCAACCATTGCGGGTCCCTTGTGATGCGCTGCAAACAGACTTTATTGGCAGTCTTCAGTTGTGACTTCACGAAAACACCACGCATGACCGCTGCTGCCAATCTCAGGGCTCATTGGTCAGATGTGGTGTAGCAGCCTAACAAAGACTAACTGCAGTGGTGGAGACGCATCATTGGAGCTGCGATGGGTGAGTACAGAAAATTGTATTCTTCTTAACCTTCTCAAGCCATACAATTATAAATGTATTCACAAAAAAACTTCAATATTTTAAAAATATTTTAAAATCTGAAAAAAAGTGAATTGTGTATTTTGTTTTATTTTTTATTTTGAATTACATTATATTGTGTACTCAGGTCACACCCAGAGCTGAATTTACAATTCTGCTGGTTTCCTGTTGCCTGAGAGCAGTGCACTGTGGGAGCTCGGTTACCGTTAGGTCAAATGTCTGCCAGCGGGATGGAAGAAACCCGCTATTTGCTTTCAGCAGAACTCTGCAATGGAGAAAAGACAAAACTGAAAGCTCAAATTTATATGAATATAGAGAAAAATATTTTCTAAGTTACTTTTTATGTTGCTATAACTGTTGATATTGTTAAATGTGGTAACGTGCTTAAAAAACAAAAATGTGAATTGTGTCACACTGCAGAATTTGTATTTAGGATTCCAAGAATTAATTATAATTAAAATTCCTTTTGTTACATAATGTGAGCCAATGATGACCCACGATGTAACATGTCAAGATGCCATTTTTTTAAGTCTTCCTACCTTTGTTATAGATTTAGAACACAGTAACACCAGAAGTATCAAAGATATATGTCATATATTATTTCCAATAGTAAAATCACCAATATTTAAGTATACTGTGTAGGTTGGTGACAACCGCCACCTCGTGAGAGAGAAAAGCCCAGACACCCTTCTATGGATTACCAGAAAGTCTCAAAACAAGGAACTATATTTAAAATATATCTTTATTCAAGCAAAATACATAGGAGTAGCAACATATAATAAAATACATAAAAATTGCATTAATAATAAAATCAATCAATGGATCCAACCACAGGACAAAGATAAGTGCATATAATATGCCGGCCAAGGTAAAAATATATATATATATATAAATCCTGATCCTCACTGCCCAAAATAGAAAACAACCCGAAAAAAGTGCAAGATGTGCTGTGATCATATATTAATCACACAATAAATCACATAAATCGTGTAGTGCACTTACTCTGCAGCATTATGCTGAAAGTGCAATAGTGCTTAAAAATATCTGTGCAAAATAACAACAAATAGGAAAAGAAAGTGCAATGTGCCACAGTCCTCAGCTCAATCAGTACCATGTGAGGACAATAATATGTGCTATGAGCTTGGAGGGGGACTATAAAGATGTAACCAAAATATACCTTATCGGATGGCCGAGTCCTGGGTAAACGCACCCCAACGCGCGTTTCGGACACTTCCTTCGTCAGGGGGTAAAGAACATGGTCCGGAATGATCTTTTTATATTAACCGCCATCCTATCCCTTGTGCCCCTGGCTACGCCGGCGCATGCGCAGTCAGGAGGACCCGGAAGTGCGTGATCCCGCCCCACGTGACCGGACGCACAGGACTGAGTCCCGGCGTTGCCAAGGTCACTGGAGCGCCGAACCACGCACCCCGGGACACAGACCGCGCACGCGCACCACCAGGAGGAAGTATAGGAGGATCACAAAACCTAATGCCGCTTTATAACATAGGTGACTGCATAACCGATTACTGGGGAATCTCTACTACCATTCCCTAATATGTAAGACTGCTCTGCACTAAATCTTACTATTATATATACAAGATCCTAACAATACTTACTATATACATGATAATTACACATAATAGATAAATTCACATGGACTAATCATACACCACACACACGTGTGGTGTATTACTATAGTACAAATTCACTATCAATCAACCTTTACAGTACAGCATACATATATAATTGCATTCTAATAAACAATAATCAATATCAGAAATCTCATATATGTAAATGGCAGTTAGGGTACTCAAATCTTCATCACTTTTTGCGTTCCTTTATTTTTCAGAATCCAAATATTCACCAGATGGACCTATTCCAGAACCGGATTCATCACTACATCAGAGTATCCCTATTCACACCGGACATCAGGTATGTATAAACTAAAATAAATAATAAAATTAGTATTCAAATAAAAGATCATCAGTATATATATATTAAAACAAATAAAACATCATAGCAGATTTACAACAGAATTTAAAAAAACCTTTTATTAAAAAATTCTTTATAAAAAGGGAGCAAAACTAATGTTTTCATTTAAACCCATAGGTGAAACAGTATTCAGGGCCCATATCCATTTCGTTTCTGTTTTTGCCAGTGGTATGGTGATAGGTCCACCACGTTCACCGCATTTGATTGTATCAATACCAAGCACCCTAAATCCCGTGGGGTCACTATTATGGTGGAGTCTAAAGTGCTTCGGAATTGTTTTCAAAGAGGAAATGTCCTGTACCTCTTTCGCAGCCTCTATTCCGAGCACATGTTCCCGGACCCTCACCTTGAGCTGCCTTGTGGTCATGCCCACATATATCAGGGGACATGGGCATATGGCGTAATAAACCACTGCTTTGGTTGTGCAAGTTATGTAATGCCTGATCTGGAACGTCTCAGTGCCATTTGAATTCTGAAATGTATGTCCCCTTGCTATATTTGGGCACGCCACACATTTCCCACAGGGTCTGCAGCCCAAGGTGGGTTTACATCTGTCCAAGAATGAGGGGGAAACTGAGTCATATGTGTAATGACTTTTAACTAAATGGTCCCTAAGATTTCTTGACCTCCTATATGTAATACTTGGCCCTTCACCCACATAATTCGACAGGACAGGATCAGCTCTTAAGATTCCCCAAAATTTCTTCAGTTGAAGTCTCACCATCTCACTTTGTCCATGATATTCCGTTATATATCTAACAACTTGATTCGTTTTACATGGCTTTGTTCCATAAAGTGCCTGGTGTCTGGTAATGTTCTTTGCCCGATTAAAACCTCTCTTCACCGATCTACGGCTATATCCTCTCTCCAAGAATCTCTCTTTTAGCTCAGAGGCCTGTTTTTCAAATTCTGCGTCCTCTGAGCAAATTCTCCGCAGACGCAAAAATTGGCCCGTGGGGATAGCATTGATCATTGAACAAAGCCATGTAAAACGAATCAAGTTGTTAGATATATAACGGAATATCATGGACAAAGTGAGATGGTGAGACTTCAACTGAAGAAATTTTGGGGAATCTTAAGAGCTGATCCTGTCCTGTCGAATTATGTGGGTGAAGGGCCAAGTATTACATATAGGAGGTCAAGAAATCTTAGGGACCATTTAGTTAAAAGTCATTACACATATGACTCAGTTTCCCCCTCATTCTTGGACAGATGTAAACCCACCTTGGGCTGCAGACCCTGTGGGAAATGTGTGGCGTGCCCAAATATAGCAAGGGGACATACATTTCAGAATTCAAATGGCACTGAGACGTTCCAGATCAGGCATTACATAACTTGCACAACCAAAGCAGTGGTTTATTACGCCATATGCCCATGTCCCCTGATATATGTGGGCATGACCACAAGGCAGCTCAAGGTGAGGGTCCGGGAACATGTGCTCGGAATAGAGGCTGCGAAAGAGGTACAGGACATTTCCTCTTTGAAAACAATTCCGAAGCACTTTAGACTCCACCATAATAGTGACCCCACGGGATTTAGGGTGCTTGGTATTGATACAATCAAATGCGGTGAACGTGGTGGACCTATCACCATACCACTGGCAAAAACAGAAACGAAATGGATATGGGCCCTGAATACTGTTTCACCTATGGGTTTAAATGAAAACATTAGTTTTGCTCCCTTTTTATAAAGAATTTTTTAATAAAAGGTTTTTTTAAATTCTGTTGTAAATCTGCTATGATGTTTTATTTGTTTTAATATATATATACTGATGATCTTTTATTTGAATACTAATTTTATTATTTATTTTAGTTTATACATACCTGATGTCCGGTGTGAATAGGGATACTCTGATGTAGTGATGAATCCGGTTCTGGAATAGGTCCATCTGGTGAATATTTGGATTCTGAAAAATAAAGGAACGCAAAAAGTGATGAAGATTTGAGTACCCTAACTGCCATTTACATATATGAGATTTCTGATATTGATTATTGTTTATTAGAATGCAATTATATATGTATGCTGTACTGTAAAGGTTGATTGATAGTGAATTTGTACTATAGTAATACACCACACGTGTGTGTGGTGTATGATTAGTCCATGTGAATTTATCTATTATGTGTAATTATCATGTATATAGTAAGTATTGTTAGGATCTTGTATATATAATAGTAAGATTTAGTGCAGAGCAGTCTTACATATTAGGGAATGGTAGTAGAGATTCCCCAGTAATCGGTTATGCAGTCACCTATGTTATAAAGCGGCATTAGGTTTTGTGATCCTCCTATACTTCCTCCTGGTGGTGCGCGTGCGCGGTCTGTGTCCCGGGGTGCGTGGTTCGGCGCTCCAGTGACCTTGGCAACGCCGGGACTCAGTCCTGTGCGTCCGGTCACGTGGGGCGGGATCACGCACTTCCGGGTCCTCCTGACTGCGCATGCGCCGGCGTAGCCAGGGGCACAAGGGATAGGATGGCGGTTAATATAAAAAGATCATTCCGGACCATGTTCTTTACCCCCTGACGAAGGAAGTGTCCGAAACGCGCGTTGGGGTGCGTTTACCCAGGACTCGGCCATCCGATAAGGTATATTTTGGTTACATCTTTATAGTCCCCCTCCAAGCTCATAGCACATATTATTGTCCTCACATGGTACTGATTGAGCTGAGGACTGTGGCACATTGCACTTTCTTTTCCTATTTGTTGTTATTTTGCACAGATATTTTTAAGCACTATTGCACTTTCAGCATAATGCTGCAGAGTAAGTGCACTACACGATTTATGTGATTTATTGTGTGATTAATATATGATCACAGCACATCTTGCACTTTTTTCGGGTTGTTTTCTATTTTGGGCAGTGAGGATCAGGATTTATATATATATATATATATTTTTACCTTGGCCGGCATATTATATGCACTTATCTTTGTCCTGTGGTTGGATCCATTGATTGATTTTATTATTAATGCAATTTTTATGTATTTTATTATATGTTGCTACTCCTATGTATTTTGCTTGAATAAAGATATATTTTAAATATAGTTCCTTGTTTTGAGACTTTCTGGTAATCCATAGAAGGGTGTCTGGGCTTTTCTCTCTTTGTTATAGATCTAACAATTTTTTAAAGTACTGGCAGAGTGATACTGGTACAACATGGTGCTCTACGGGGTACTACACCATTTGTGTATTTCAGTCATTTTACTGGGCTTTACATTAGAAGCTACTTCATGCAAACAGCATAGTTGTGCCAAGCTCGGACCACAGTGGCACTTCCTATAGCTGTAGCTCTCGCATGACTGTGTGCAGGTTTTAATCTGTATTAGGAAATGGAAATAATATGATGTTGCAGAGATTACAGCCACAATGTAGAAAGTGTAAAGTAACATGGAGTACAGGACGCACATGCACACCCTTATATTTCTATAATTTTTATATTTGCTTGGAGTTCCAGACTTCTAAGAGACTTTGTCTTGACATTTCCAAGCTGCAGTGGGAATAGGAAGCTAGGACAGCTCTCACAGTTAGAAATTTACATTGCCGACCTAATAGGCCTGATTCTCCCAGAACAAAGACATCATAATGACTGTTGTTACTGTAAAACACATGGAACATTATGGGAGGATGAGAAGCTTCTTCCCTGAGCAGACAAGTAAAATATGTTACACGTACAGGAATAAGGGAGCATACACGAGCTTCGAGTGAAACTACACTCTCAGTAAAGCTTTAATACATCATAGAGACAAGTGAACAGTGTTAAAGGGGTTGCCCAGGACTTTTTTTTTACTCTGGGCCAAAAAATAATAGTCAGGTAGTTGTTAACTGCCTGCTTGGTGTTCCTGGCGCTGGGTCAGAGCGGTCACCCACCGCTCCTGCCGGCGATTCAGCTGCTTCACGTCAGCAGAGCTGCTCTTCTCCTTAGGGGCTGCTATGCTAACGTGCTATGCTACTGCCAACATGATGCTGATGGACCGCCGGCTTCCCGCAGTTAGGCAGTTGGGAGTCGGCTTTTAGTCAGTATGACGTCAGAAATCACGCCCATCAACAGAGCAGAGTGGAAGAGAAGTCACTGGTCTGTCGAGAGAAGCTGCAGAATTGCAGACAGGAGCAGTCTGTGACTTCTCTATGTTATCAGAGATTGGTGTCGGGCACAGCAACTACCTACCTGTTAGATCTTAGGCACATTGTAAAAACAAAATAGTCCTGGATAACCCCTGTAATTGGTGAAGTTTAATTTAATCAAACCCACAACAATCTCTAAAACAGAGTTTAATCTCCATAAAAACTGAAGGAGAGCTACACTCACCCGAGTCCTGCCCCTCTGTTTTAGTGATCAGTAGAGGTTTCCGCACCCTAACTCCCACTGATTAGAACTTATAACAACTCTCTATGACATGACAACAGTTTTCAGAAACTACAGTTACATTTAAGGGTTTTAGATACACCCCTAGGTGTTGTGATTGTCATATGTGGGCCCTGAAGACTTGTGGAGCCCAAAAGGTCCTTATGCCCTATAGTAAAAGGCTAGTATTACCGTATATATGAAGCAGGATCATAGGGAGCCCTGTACAGACCACATAACGTACACACCTAACATACTGTCCTCAGTAGATTAACACCACACATAGGTACTAAAATCTGTGTGCTATGTTGGTGAGGGCCAGAAATACATATTGGATTTTGCGGGAGATATGTTGTCCTCGTACTCGCCGCAAGGGTTTGGTTGGTTATAAAAACCTAGAAAATGTTAATTGTGTCACCTCCACTCTAATGTCTTATTAATAAAAGTCACATAGAATATGTTTAGCTTCTGTGATGTGTTTTGCATTGCAAACCAGAACAGATTCCGCTTTGGCTTTTAATGATCCTGATTCCTGACATAGATTTCGGTCTGTGGTACGAGTTGTTCCTAACATCGGAAGCAATGGGTGATTTAGCCATGTCTCTTCCCCTTGTCTCTTTCTTATAACATCATGGTTGTAAGCACTTTTGCCCTCAGGTGACACATGGAAGTCGTGTTTTCTGTGGATGTGGACATGACTTGGTGCCTGAACTGAGAGCAGACTTGGCCAGGATAGTGTAGTAATGAGCTGTACAAAGTTTAAGCTTTAGATTTGTCATCTGTCAAATTTATTGTTCGCTCTTGAAAAATGGCAGGAACAATTTATTGGATCTGACTGGCAAATCTAGCAAAGGGAGCCACAATGAATGTTGATGCTGTCGAGCATCCCGGCTGCCTGTCTTGCCTGTTTCTATGTTGTAATATGTCCATCGCTTGCAGCCACCAGAGGAGCCATTCAGTCCATTCTACAGCCACATCAAATTTGTCTTTTTTTCCACTATATGCATGTTGTAAATTTCTCATTTTCTGGTCCACATCACATTAGACTTTTATTACAAGTATTTTAAGTATTAGAATGGTTCTGGTTTAGGATCGCTACAGATTAGAAATTAAACATTTATTCTAAGAGGCCCCCATAGTTGAGAGCCATAAATCCAGTGTTGCTTCCTGATGATAGTTTTATGATGTATTGAAAAATTATCCACATTACTATTTATGTTCAATTTTCAACAATCTACTCATACATTTATGTACTGCTCCGCGGTCTGAAAATCAATTATATTTGGGCAGAGATTACTGCTCTGTTCATCTTGAACTACCTGGCTCATATAAATAATGCCAGATCTATATTATAAAGCTGTTATGTACATGAATTTACTCCAGACCCCCATTGCCTCCCATGTTGTATGTGATGGATTTCATGCATCAGTACATTCTGTATTATAGAGGCACCAAAGAGTGGCTGCTATAGGGGTTCAGTGTGCTGTCATGCAGGGTCTGTGCACACGGCATTGGTGAGTGTAAGCCCCTATAGAATACATACAAGCGGAAAACAGAATAATTTAATACTGAATAGTAATACAGATTTACCTATAGGTTGTTCAGTGCCCTGAAAATCTCATTGACAAATCAACTGTTCTGCAATGGTGACGAATTCGATTCTATGGATTTTCCAACTAAATATATTTATCACCTATCCACCAGATAAAAGATACAGTGCCTTGCGAAAGTATTCGTCTCCCTGGAACTTTTCAACCTTTTCCCACATACCATGCTTCAAACATAAAGATACCAAATGTACATTTTTGGTGAAGAATCAACAACAAGTGGAACACAATTGTGAAGTTGAACGAAATGTATTGGTTATTTTAAATTTTTGTGAAAAATCAAAAACTGAAAAGTGGGGGTGCAATATTATTCGCCCCCTTTAACGTAATACTTTGTTGTGCCACCTTTTGCTGTGATTACAGTCACTTGAGGTATGTCTCCTATCAGTTTTGTACATTGAGAGACTGAAATTCTTGCCCATTCTTCCTTGGCAAACAGCTCAAGCTCAGTGAGGTTTGATGGAGATGGTTTGTGAACAGCAGTTTTCAGCTCTTTCTACAGATTCTCAATTGGATTGAGGTCTGGACTTTGACTTGGCCATTCTAACACCTGGATACATTTATTTGTGAACCATTCCATTGTAGATTTTGCTTTATATTTGGGATGATTGTCTTGTTGGAAGACAAATCTCAGTCCCAGTATCAGGTCTTTTGCAGACTCCAACAGGTTTTTTTCAAGAATGGTCCAGTATTTGGCTCCATCCATCTTCCCATCAATTTTAACCATCTTCCCTGTTCCTGCTGAAGAAAAGCAGGCCCAAACCATGATGCTGCCACCACCATGTTTGACAGTGGGGATGGTGTGTTCAGGGTGATGAGTTGTGTTGCCTTTATGTCAAACATATCGTTTGGCATTATTGCCAAAAAGACCAATTTTGGTTTCATCTGACCAGATGTTTGGTGTGTCTCCCAGGTGGGCTTGTTGCAAACTTTAAACGACACTTTTTATGGATATCTTTGATAAATGGCTTTCTTCTTGCCACTCTTCCATAAAGGCCAGATTTGTGCAGTGTACGACTGATTGTTGTCCTATGGACAGACTGTCCCACCTCAGCGGTAGATCTCTGCAGTTCATCCAGAGTGATCATGGGCCTCTTGGCTGCATCTCTGATCAGTCTTCTCCTTGTTTGAGATGAAAGTTTAGAGGGACGGCCGGGTCTTGGTAGATTTGCAGTGGTATGATACTCCTTCCATTTCAATATGATCACTTGCACAGTTCTCCTTGGGATGTTTAAAGTTTTGGAAATCATTTTGTATCCAAATCCGGCTTTAAATTTCTCCACAACAGTATCACGGACCTGCCTGTTGTGTTCCTTGGTCTTCATGATGCTCTCTGTGCTTCAAACAGAACCCTGAGACTATCAAAGAGAAGGGGCATTTATACGGAGGCTTGATTTCACACAGGTGGATTATATTTATCATCATTAGGCATTTAGGACAACATTGGATCATTCAGAGATCCACAATGAACTTCTGGAGTGAGTTTGCTGCACTGAAAGTAAAGGGGCCGAATAATATTGCACGCCCCACTTTTCAGTTTTTGAATTTCCACAAAAATTTAAAATAACCAATAACTTTCGTTCAACTTCACAATTGTGTTCCACTTGTTGTTGATTCTTCACCAAAAATTTACACTTGGTATCTTTATGTTTGAAGCACGATATGTGGGAAAAGGTTGAAAAGTTCCAGGGGGCGAATACTTTCACAAGGCACTGTAAATGTGTTATTGGTTGAGATCAGACCAGGGAATCCCCGCTTATCCCAGAAATTGGTTCCCAGAGTTCCCTGTGTATGTAGCAGCGGTATGCTATATTAGGGGCCACTATTCTATTAATTTCTATTGGACGGATGTGACAAGTATTTCACGTAGGGATCTCAGCTTCATTCATGCAGAAGACTTTGGCAACCCCCTTCTTGGAATGTCTGGAGATTCCAGTGGTAGTACCTCCAACAATTATACATTTTTCATTTTTTAGTGGGGAAACCTACTTAACATGGATCTTCAGAAAACATCTGTAATGTGAAGCTGAGAATATTTTGTAATGTCTGATTTAAAAGGGGATTCACTTTGCACTGCTCTGAATAAAAAGGAGGCTGCGCATAGGCAGCTACACAGCTACATTCACTTCTACGGGAGGTACAAAAATAGCACAACATGCCTGCATTTTAGAAACGCTCATAGAAATAAATTTAGAAAGATGTGTATGTATTTATATTGACAATGTTGCAAGATGGAACCCCATTTTGGAGATAAGTATGAGTCCCAGAGGTGGTGCCCACAGCAATCAGATATTTGTCACTGAGATAGAAAGATCCCTTTAATGACTAAAAGGCAACAGAACTAAAGGACTATTCTATCCACAAAAGAAAACAAATTGGAAATGTAGGTTAGGTTCCAACGATGAGTTTTTGATGATTACTGAGCAAAATAATGCAGTGGGATTCATAAAAATCTCCTGTCCCTTGTGCTTTTCATTTTCCTTTGCAAAAAGTAACCTGCGCTGCGTATTTGATAGTTGAAACCTGTCAATTTCCCCTGCAGGTACGCTGAGTTTTATTTGCGGATTTCACCTATAGAATTGAATTAGTTATGATAGATAGCGCTCATCCCCATGATACTCTATGGTGCCATGCACATGTCCAATTTTTTCCTCGGACCGAGTCAGTCCAAGGAAAAAAATCGAAGCGTGCACAATTTGCCTCCCAGAATCAGATGGCACTTGCCCATTCAACTCTATGGTTCCACACTCGAATATTGATTGACAATAAAGAAAAGGTGGAGATTTTTTTTTCCACCTCTGAGAAAACCGGATCACACTCTGATCAAACTGTGATCAGAGTCAGATCAGGGTGTAATTAGCATAATCAGACTAATTTCCTCGGATGAGAGAAAAACGGTGATGTGGCCCTGGCCTTAGCGAATATAATTAGTGGTGAAGGAGCAAGATCTTCCCTTCTTTTTGTGTGTTTTGTATGGAAGGTATCAGAGCAGCTATTCTGTGCCCACTCTTGAGCTTAAAGAAAACTGACAATTCAAGTCAGAGCCTGCAGAGGCGGAAACTAGTGATAAATGCAGGATACAAGTCCTATCAGAAAGTGTTATTAGTAATGTGCACGTATGTGGCTACTTATTTTGAAAAGCTACCTGAAGAGACAGTCACTATTTAAACACTAAGCAACGACAATTGATTTGCTCATCTGTATTCATGATGTATACATCAGAGGTTATTTGGTAAAGCTTTAGTTATTTACTCTGATATCTATAACTCTGTATGTATCCCCTTTCTCATGTACAGCACCATGGAATTAATGGTGCGGCGCTATATAAATAAATAATAATAATAATACTCTGATATGATGCATTCTTCTATGTCTGACATTGTTCCACTTTACCCTGCAGTATAGCTTGGCGTGTGCAGATGAGGAGTAGGAGCGCCCTTGGTAAACTTTTTGTTGTCACTATTGCGAGCTGGAGGTCTTTGGATTTCTTCAGCCGGCAATGTTTATAGCATTTATATATCTATGTTTTTAATTCCAGTACAACAAAATGTACAAGGCAGGTTATAGGAGGCGTTCTGCAAAGTCAAGAAAAACCTCACAGCACATTGTCTACATCTCTTCATGCTGCTTGTGGGGAAGGAAAAAAAAGGCTCCCTTCAAGTTGTGTGATTTCCAAAAAAGGCAGGAATTGATTCCGTTTAATGAGGCAATTGAATGTCTTTTGCCAAGAGAGACGCCTTGTTCTTACAGTTAAATTGTCAGTTTGGAGGTAGAGTAATAATTGATCTTTACTTTTAAAGCATGTGTAATGGCTTCTGTGAGATTGCTTTCCACTTTTAAGGCTCCTGTAATCTCGTTGTTTAAATTTTGAGCCAAATTTGTCTTTCACATATTGTTGAGTAGGGTGGAAATATTACCATACAGAGTGGCAGCACATCTACAGATCTACATCCACATTGTCTCACACTGTTTTTCAATCTATTTAGTGCATCAACTACAGGGACTACAGATCTCAGCACATCCAGATGATATGTGCAACCCAGGGCATGTATTTCCACCAGCAATGTTCTTTATGCTACTTTATAAATTATCAGTTTATTTTATTTGATCTGTTTTGTGGATTATCAATAGCTCAAATTGTACAAACTGCTCAAATTGTGCAATGGGACTTGGGAAATACAATTGTATTATAAACCTAATTCTTAAGGGAATGGCTATGCGTGCTTACCATTGGTTATTTTGTTACCTCCAACCTGCAGCAAAAGATGCATAATTTGTGACCATTTTTGGATCTTGAACTCTATATCCATGCTCTACTGTGCCATTGGGGTCCTCTGCTCAAGACGCTATCTAGTTTTAAAATGTGTGAGAACGGGAGGCACATCAGGTATTTGCCAGATACACGGTCAATCAGTCCCCATTTTTTTCCAGACTCAAATTCATCCAGGTAAATAGAGAATTGCTGGCTTTTATAGAGCTTCATTTTATTGGCACCAGTACGTAGACACTAGATATCGACTGATGTAGGGCTTTTCCTCAAGTGTTACCTTGCTCAAGGCTTACTGAGCATCCATCTTCACAGCTAAGGTGTAAGTTTTTATTTGAGAGTCCATAGCAGCATGAATAGGCAGACTATTAGTTTTATGGCTTCGCATAATCTGGATATCTCTATGTACAGAATGAGGATTGGCGCAGAGGTGTGCAGCATGGATAAGGTCTGATGTGTCTATGTGTTGATATGGAGATAGACTGACTCACATAATTGCTGCCTATGAAAGTGCATTCACAACTGTGAAAGATTACTTCTTACTGCATCAATAACATTTGCAACATGACACTAGAAAATTGTGCTGAACTGATTGGGAAGAGGGTGAAGATGCTTCATATGACTCAACAGCAGCAATAGCCTTGAAGATATTATTTGTTCTATAAAGGACAGCATCAGCGCTTCCCCCATCCTCCCTTTAATATGTATGATGTAAAGTTTTTAGTTTGTTATAGATGGCTTTTATCCTGATTTAGTGTGGAATTACCGTCTGTCTACACAATATTACCAGATTGTATTATATTTATTAGCTCTATCGTAGATACAAACTCTCCTAAATAACTTGGCAGCGTCTACAGAATCCCATTCCATTGCATTACACTGACTATAATATTGCCCAGGAACGGCAGAACAACCCACTGCTAATTTGATTTGTCTCTGTGTCAGGCACCAACAGTGAATCTTCAAGTCTGCTGAATGATGCTAATCTTAGACTGATACAAGCCCTATTGCAATGCATATAGGGATCTATCGTTCATATAGTAGCACTCAGTATGCATCATGGAAACTATTGAAAGGGTTCTTGGTATTCTCTAGAAGGCTTTATAGTGTGTGGGCTTCAGGGACACATGTACAACTTGTACAGCCTCAATAAAAATATAACCTAACGTATATTACAAAAATAGAGTCTATTTACTGCTACCTACTAAAGCCTGCTCTATCTATTCAATCACATAGAAGCTCTAGATCTGTGGATCATAGCAGTATTTTCCTCTATTCCATTACTACCATTACTGTACATCTATCATCTGTCTTCCCAGCTACCAAGTACGGTTTTCCCATATGAAATTAAATATCCTTTGGTTGATACATTGCTTGTGACCCATGTATCAACTCAGGCTGCACTATCCTTTTTGGTAATCCACTTCCACCCCTGAGTTTCTAAAACCTTCTGTGACAATTAGGTGCTGTGTCAATGTGGAGAGGAAGCAATAAGTGTGCATTCTTTATTTAAGACGACATTGTCTAACTACAAGTGTCAACATATACTTGGTCTATTACTATGTTTCTCCGAAAATAAGAGAGCGTCTTATATTATCTTTTGCCCTGAAAGATGGGTTAGGGCTTATCAGGGGCGTAGCTAGAGCTTTTGCCGCCCGGGGCTGTTCCCGAGTTTGGCGCCCCCCCTCAGAACGTATGCGATTTTCACACTTAGTCATGTACCGACGAGCTCCTCTCCCTTAAGCTCCCAATGTTCAGTGAAAAACTGAGAGAAGCAGAAGAGAAGTTCGTTGTTACAGGACCATGAGTATGAAAGGCACATATGAGTGATGTGTCCATGTGTCGACGACTGGAACCTGCAGAGCTGAATCCTGACATCGCACGCTTCTGAATTCTCACAACGCATGCACTGCACACTTTTAGGATTCTCCCTTGCCGGTGGACAGTCATGTCAGCACAAGCATGTGATTTGTATACTTCTGACCACATTCCGACTAGACGTGCCCAGCCTCGCTCAGCTCATTTTCATAGAGTGAGGCCACACATGTCTAGTCAGCACGTGACCGCATGTATGTAAATCGCCAGCACCAGAGAATCCTGACAGTGTGCAGGGCGCACTGTGAGAACTCAGAAGTCTGCAGTCACAAAGAATGACTGCAGACTCATTACAAACCTGGACATCCCCTTTAATGCTCCTAACATAAATAAAAACATGAGAGTTAGTCAGAATCACAAATAACATTTACATCCAGGTACCTTATAGATGACGTCGTCTCTGGAGTTGTTCTCCTTCATTTCTTCATCTTGTCCAGACCCCATGATGAGTTTTCTCATCCACAGCCATCTCTGCAGACTTCCATCTTCTCCGCTCTTTTGCAGAAAATCTCCACATGACGCCCTTAAAGATACAAGTGTCATTATAATGCTCCTGAATAAAAAAATGTCCCCTCACTATATTGTCTGCATAAAATATGACCCACACACTGTCTGTCTTATGGTACATGCTCTTCACACTGACCTCTCCTTTCCATACCGGCCCTCTTCATACTGTCCTCTCACACTGTGTCCCCCCTATAGGGCCCAGTATTTATACTGTACTCTCTCATCACACTCCCCCTCCTTTGTATACTGTCCCCTCCTGGCTGTGCCCTTACACTGTCCCCCATGCTACGCATGCACACATCCCAACACCCTCACTCCCCGTACTCTGTCCACATACGTTTTTCACATCGCTACTCATACTGTGTCCGCATACATTCCCCCGTTTGACCCCAAGCTGTCTGCACCCATCCCCCATACTGTTTCCTCATATATGCCCCCCCATCTCCCCCTTTGCTCTTCATTTTGTGTCCTCAGATCTCCCCCACACATTAAATCCCCCCATCCCCATGACAAATCTCCCCCCACACACAATAAATACCCCATCTCCACTCACATTAAATCTCCCCCCACAATAAATCCCCCCATCTCCACTCATATTAAATATCCCCAATCCAATAATATATCCCACTATCCCCACTCACAGTAAATCCCCCCCACAATATATGCCCCCCATCCCCACTCACAGTAAATCCCCCCCCCCACAATATATGCCCCCATCCCCACTCACAGTAAATCCCCCCCCCACAATATATGCCCCCATCCCCACTCACAGTAAATCCCCCCCCCATCCCCACTCACAGTAAATCCCCCCCCATCCCCACTCACAGTAAATCCCCCCCATCCCCACTCACAGTAAATCCCCCCCAATATATGCCCCCATCCCCACTCACAGTAAATCCCCCCCAATATATGCCCCCATCCCCACTCACAGTAAACCCCCCCCCCAATATATGCCCCATCCCCACTCACAGTAAACCCCCCCCACAATATATGCCCCATCCCCACTCACAGTAACCCCCCCCCACAATATATGCCCCCATCCCCACTCACAGTAAATCCCCCCCCACAATATATGCCCCCATCCCCACTCACAGTAAATCCCCCCACAATATATGCCCCCATCCCCACTCACAGTAAATCCCCCCACAATATATGCCCCCATCCCCACTCACAGTAAATCCCCCCCCCATCCCCACTCACAGTAAATCCCCCCCCCATCCCCACTCACAGTAAATCCCCCCCCCATCCCCACTCACAGTAAATCCCCCCCTGCACCTTCGGTGTCTTCAGCTCCGCTCCACTGGAGCACTTACCACCGCTCTGTGTCTCCTGGTCGATCTGCAGCTCCTGCTCTGCCGCGCAGGTGAGTGACGTCAGCAGCGTGATCACATGACCTGATCACGCTGCTGGCGTCGCTCTGACCCGGCAGTCAGAGCTTCAATTGTACTCGCATCTCAGATGCAGTACAATTGAACACTGGGAGCCGGCGCGCCGCAGCTTCTCTGTGCCGGCTGTCAGCTTGACAGTCGGCACAGAGAACAGCTGACTCCCAGTGCGGGGGGCGACAGAATGCAGCCGCCGGGGGAGACACTGCGGACCGCCGCTTTAGGCGGCCCGACTGCGCCCCCCTGCCGGCTGCTCCCCCCTAGATACGCCACTGACTCACCCCCGCATTGTGCCGCCCGGGGCGGCCCGCCCCCCCCGCACCCCCCTTCCTACGCCACTGGGGCTTATTTTCAGAGGATGTCTTTTTTATTTCATGAACAACAGTCCAAGTTTATTCTTTAACCTCTTCACACCCGGACCATTTTCCGTTTTTGCGTTTCTGTTTAATGCTCACCTTCTTCCCAGAGCCATAACTTTTTTTTATTTTTCTGTAAATATGGCCATGTGAGGGCTTGTTTTTTGCGGGTTGAGTTGAAGATTTGAATGACCCCATTGATTTTACCATATAATGTACTGTAAAATGGGGGGAAAAATGACAACATCAAATATATGTATTTTTGATATTTTGTTTATTGTTTTATTTTGAATGGGGAAAACGGGGGGTGATTTGAACTTTGATATTTTTTAAAATATTTTTAAAAGCCTTTTTTTCACTTCATACTTGCTTCAGTAGTTTCCATAGGAGACTTGAAGATTGATCTTCTGATTGCTTGTGCTACTCTGAGCAGGGCTGGGTGGCGCTCATAGCAGATTGACTATGACAACCAGAGGTCTCCTGCAGACCCCAAGTTGTCATGTTGGCCCATTAGCGACCCGGGCGCTGATGGGTGGGGTTTGTGATACGCTTCCGGCATGTTAAATGCCGCTGTCAGAGATAGACAGCAGCATTTAACATGTTAACAGCCACGGGTGGATAGCAATTAACAGCCGCGGGTCGTGATCGTTGGTAAATCATTCAGCGTGAAGGTACCTTTACTAGTGAAAGTATTTTATCTGTAAACACGCATTGTGTATTGTTTGTGTACCCTGCTTTCCTATCTTATACCCAAAGAGAGAAAGCTGAGAGTGCAAGGTCATTGTGTCACAGTGGTTGCTAATAAATGAGGATACAGAGCTGTTTTGCTCAATCACTGCCCCCTCCAACCAGATTACAAGGCTAATGTTATTCATTGAAACAAAGATGTTTCACAACTCATTTTTAAAGTGAAAAATGCATTCAACTATCTCTTTAAAATCATATTTTTAAATGTAAAGGGACAAGGTAATAGTTATATTGTTGTGCATATAAAAGGAAGTGTTTTCATTATATTATTGTACATTGAAGAGTATTATAGTGAGTATATGCTTTTACACAGAGGTCAGTATTATAGTAGTTATATTCTTGTACATAGGGGTCAGTATTATAGTAGTTATATTCTTGTACATAAGAGCAGTATTATAGTAGTTATATTCTTGTACTTAGGGCAGTATTAAAGTAGTTTTATTCTTGTACATAGGGGCAGTATCATAGTACACGGTGAGTGGTGACCATGGCTGCTATTTTGAAGTCGGCCATTTTGGGTCCAACTTTATTTTTTTCAATGGGAAGAGGGTCATGTGACACATCAAACTCGTATCGTAAAGCAATTGTCTATGCTGTGAAGATACGAGATGTGCAGCATCTGAAACAATGGCTACTGGAAGCCTGTGCTAGCATTTCTTCTGTGGTGTTGCTATCAGTGTGTCAAGAGTGGGAGAAGAGGGTTGCACTGACAATCCAACACAATGGGCAGCACTTTGAACACATTTTATAAGTGGTCATAAACTTGTAAATAACTCATGAAAGAATAAAGTTACGTTAAAACCAAGCACGCCGTTGTTTTTCTTGTGAAATTCTCAATAAGTTTGATGTGTCACATCACCCTCTTCCCATTGAAAAAAATAATGTTGGATCCAAAATGGCCAACTTCAAAATAGCAGCCATGGTCACCACTCATCTTGAAAAGTTTTCCCCCTCCCATATACTAATGTGCCACAAACAGGACGTTGATTTCACCAACTATTCCCATTTTATTTAGGTGTGTCCATATAAATGGCCCACCCCTCAGTTATATTCTTTTGCATAGGGGGCAGTATTATTGTAATTATATTCTTGTACATAGGAGCAGTATTATAGTAGTTATATTCTTGTACATAGGAGCAGTATTATAGTAGTTATATTCTTGTACATAGGGGCAGTATTATAGGAGTTATATTCTTTCACATAGGAGCAGTATTATAGTAGTTATATTCTTGTACATAGGAGCAGTATTATAGTAGTTATATTCTTGTACATGGGGGCAGTATTATAGGAGTTATATTTTTTCACATAGGAGCAGTATTATAGTAGTTATGTTCTTGTACATAGGAGCAGTATTATAGTAGTTATATTCTTGTACATGGGGGCAGTATTATAGTAGTTATATTCTTGTACATAGGGGCAGTATTATAGTAGTTATATTCTTTCACATACAAGCAGTATTATAGTAGTTATATTCTTGTACATAGGAGCAGTATTATAGTAGTTATATTCTTGTACATAGGAGCAGTATTATAGTAGTTATATTCTTGTACATAGGAGCAGTATTATAGTAGTTATATTCTTTCACATAGCAGCAGTATTATAATTATAGTAGTTATATTCTTTCACATAGGAGCAGTATTATATTAGTTATATTCTTGTGCAGATGGAGCAGTATTATAAGAGTTATATTCTTGTATATATGCAGTATTATAGGTAGCTACATTCTTGTACATAGGGGCAGTATTATAGTAGTTATATTCTTGCACATAGCAGTATTATAGTAGTTATATTCTTGCGCATATGGGGCAGTATTATAAGAGTTATATTCTTGAGCATAGGCAGTATTATAGTAGCTACATTCTTGTACATAGGGGCAGTATTATAGTAGTTATATTCTTGTATATAGGGGCAGCATTATAGTAGTTATATTATTGTTTATAGGGGCAGCATTATAGTAGTTATATTCTTGTATATGGGGCAGTATTATAGTAGTTATATTCTTGTACATAGGAGCAGTATTATAGTAATTATATTCTTGTACATGGGACAGTATTATAGTAGTTATATTCTTGCGCATGTGGGGCAGTATTATAGTAGTTATATTCTTGTATATAGGGACAGTATTATAGTAGTTATATTCTTGTACATAGGGGCAGTATTATAGTAGTTATATTATCGTACATAGGAGGCAGTATTATAGTAGTTATATTCTTGTACATAGGGGCAGTATTATAGTAGTTATATTCTTGTACATAGGGGCAGCATTATAGTACCGTATTTTCCGGCGTATAAGACGACTGGGCGTATAAGACGACCCCCCAACTTTACCAGTTAAAAAATAAAATCTTCTTAAAAGTTGGGGGTCTTCTTATACACCGTATGTCGTCTTATAGGGCCGGTGAATATGTGCCTTTTGGGGGGGGGGGGAGTGATCCTGATGAGGACGAGGGGGCGTCTCACAGGAAAGTGAGTATCCCCCATTACCTTATCATAGCGCTGCAGCGTGGGGTCTCTGTGCTGGGAGCGGCGGCTGCTGTGCTGTGGCGGCTCCTCTTCTGCAGTGTGGGGCCTCTGGTGCTGTGGGGCAGTGGCGGCGGCGTATCTTCATGCAGTCGGGGCTCCTCCGGCATCTCAGCCTGGAAGCCCCGCCGGCAACTCCATCGGTACAATGCGGTCAGGTGGCCTCCGGGAAAATGGCCGCTGCTCAGATTCAGATCTCGTCCCGAGATCTCGGGAGACGAGATCTGAATCTGAGCAGCGGCCATTTTCCCGGAGGCAGCTCAATAGGTGCGATGCGGTGGCCCGGCCGCTGGGGGCTGTGCATGCTCAGATTCAGATCTCGTCCCGAAATCTCGGGACACGAGATCTGAATCTAAGCAGCGGCCATTTTCCCGGAGGCCAGCGCATTACACCGATGGAGTTGCCGGCGGGGCTTCTAGGCTTTGAGATGCCGGAGGAGCCCCGACTGCATGAAGATACGCCACCGCTGCCACCGCCCCACAGCACCAGAGGCCCCACACTGCAGAAGAGGAGCCGCCACAGCACAGCACAGCACAGCAGCCGCCGCTCCCAGCACAGAGACCCCACGCTGCAGCGCTATGATAAGGTAATGGGGGATACTCACTTTCCTGTGAGACGCCCCCTCGTCGTCATCAGGATCACTCCCCCCCCCCACCCACCATATACACCCGGCGTACAAGGCGATTCCCGGCGTACAAGACGACCCCCGACTTTTAAGAAGATTTTCAGGGGTTAAAAAGTCGTCTTGTACGCCGGAAAATACGGTAGTTATATTCTTGCACATAGCGGCAATATTATAGTAGTTATATTCTTGTACATAGGGGCAGTATTATAGTAGTTATATTCTTGTACATAGGGGCAGCATTATAGTAGTTATATTCTTGCACATAGCGGCAATATTATAGTAGTTATATTCTTGTACATAGGAGCAGTATTATTGTAGTTATATTCTTGTACATGGGACAGTATTGCAGTAGATTTATTCTTGTACATAGAGGCAGTATTATAGTAGTTATTTTCCTGTACGTAGGAGGCAATATTATAGTAGTTATATTTTTGTACGTAGGGACAGTATTATAGTTGATATATTGTACATAGAAGGTACTATTAAAGTAGTTAAATTAATTTGCAGAGGGGAATAATAAAGTAGTTACCGTATGTTCTTGTCTCTAGGGGCAGTATTATTTTTTTATTAATAAGAAAATTATTATAGTAGTTAATATTATTGTCTACTATTACCAATAAAAATCCTCTCAATCTGATTTTTGTTTCCAGCTACACTGCAATGTGCCTGCTGTTTGTAGAGTACTTACACAAGGTCCTGTGTCTATCATTGTCATGATAACTGATTAAATATAGGCCTGCAGCTTGCAAAAGTCAACTAATGAACAGCTGGCTTTGGAGTATATGTCATTCCGGGTGCAGAGAGTGATCTATGTGTTTACTGTAAGGACGCAGCTCGCCCAGGCGATCGCAGTAACCTTTATGGAGCCGTTTTCCTCAGGGTCTTTGTGTATTTGTCTGTATGAAATGTTTAAACAACCTTTGTTTGCTTCTGTTGTTTAACATCGTTGAGTAGCACCAACAGGTAAGATAGAAAATAATGTTCTTCACTTTTTAACATTTTGTATTTTACATCACAGTTTGACTATGTACAATGTAGTGTTCCTAGTAATATCTCAGCTTTATCTTGTTTTGTACTGTAGTCACATTCAGAGCTGCATTCAGAATTCTGCTCTTTCTTTCTGTTATCAGAAAGCATCACATTATATCTTGCCACTGCTGCCCCCTCATGGTTCATAATCTGTAATAACAAAAGCAACAGATTCCATGAATACAGTACTAAAGATTTCATAGTGTTATAGATTTTCAGACAAGCTAAAGAGCAGAATTGTGACTGCAGCTCTGGATTTTAAGTAAATAAATTTTTTTATAAGAGAACATCAAATCATACTGCCAGAGGTCACTGGTGCGCACTGTGAGAATTCACAAGACTGCAGACTCCTCACAAAGTTATACAAGGCTCCTAACATAGATAAGAATATGAGAATTGGTCAGCATCACAAAAAAAAAAAACATTTACATCCAGGTACCTGATAGATGATGTTGCCTCTGATTGGAGTCATTCGCTTTCTTTTCTTCATCTTGTCCAGACGTCATGATGATTTTTTTCATCCACAGCTTGTCTCTGCAGACTTCCAACTTCTCTGGTCTTCCGCAGCACATCCCCACACGATACCCTTAAAAATTGCAGCGTGATTATAATGCTTCTGAATGAAAATATCTGCCCTACACTGAGCCCCTGAATAAATAATTGACCCTCAGTGTATTCCCTCACAAAATATGACCCCAACACTGTCCCTCTTATGGTACATGCCATCTACACTGCTTTGTCTTTTCCATACAGGGCTCCTCCCTTTTCACACTATCCTGTCACATTATGTCTTCCCCCTACAGGGCACAGTCTACATGCTGTGCTCCCTCATCACACTCCCCCACCTTTGCCGACTGTCCTTTCCTGGCAGTGCCCTTACACTGTCACCCCAAAGCTAACCCCTCCACACACACTACTCAGTCTCTATTCTGTGCCCACTCACACTTGTCTCCCCCATACTGTTTCCTCACATTATTCCCCTCAATAGTTAAATAGCCTCCACATGTCTTTCGTCCTTCCTCATACTGTCTCCTCTCACATCCCCAACTAACATACTAACTTCTCATATATTTACCCCCACTCTTCATACTGCCTCCTCCACATCAGCCCCAATTTCTCATACTGTGTCTGCACCCATCCCATCACCCTAGCTCTCCATACTGTGTGCCCATACATTATTCTCCTCACTCCCCATAGTCTGTCCATACATTTTTCCACTCATTACTTCCACTGTGTCTGCACCCATCCCCACTCACCATACTGTGTCTCCACCCATCCCCCACTCGCTGCCCACACTGTGTCCGCGTACCATCCCCTCCTTCGCTCCCTATACTGTGTACGCACCCATCTTCTCCATTCTGTATCCACACCAACCCCCCCACTCACCATACTCCCACTCACCATACTGTGTCCTCACCATCTCCCCACTCACCATACTGTGTCCGCACCCATCCTCCCATACTGTTTCTTCATACATGCCTTCATCTCCACCCTAGCTCCTCATACTATGCCCTGAAATGTGTCCCGCTCCCCATATTGTGTCTGCACCTGTCCCTTCCTTGCTCCCCAAGCTTGTGTCCTCAAATCTTCCCCACACTCATTACACTAAATCTTCCCTACCCTGTTACACTAAATTTCCCCACACTAAATCTACCCTCAACCACACACTAAATCTCCCCTCCACTACACTAAATCTTCAGTGTCTTCAACTCCACAAGAGCACTTACTACCAATGCGCGCCTCTGCAGTGCCGGCAAGTGATGTCAGCAGCGTGATCACATGACCTGATCACGCTGCTGATGTTTCTCTCACTCAGCGGTCAAATCTTCAGTTGTAGTCGCATCTAAAAGACACTCATTTTGAAACCTCGGACCACCGCATTAGACGGCTCGACTACTCCCTCTGCCAACTGCATCCAGGGTAGATGCTCTGCGTGCCCCCCAACCCCAGACACCCCTCTGTACCGATCCAATATTGATTTGGAGAATCTAGTGCTGGCTTTTGAATTTCCTGTGACCAGCTGGACACCCTGTATTTCTGTTATATTCCTTTTCTGTACACTGATATTTTCTAAAAGTTCCAAAACAATTTAGGTCGAAAGCAATTTACATTTTTCTCAGCTACAGTATCATCTGTAATTCCGCAACAACTGAGCCTGGAGATATTTTAGGAATGAAATAACCTGATTTGTCAGTAGTAAAAATAAATAGCTCTAATCCACAAGTGTCTAGGATGCTGCTGTGACCAACTCCCACTCCGTCACATCCCGCACCCCTACTGCTCGCTTTCATGGGCTTTATATATGCTTGGATCTAGAATAATTAATGTCTTTCTTTTTAATGCCTAGTGAGCATGTCTCACACATTATGTGTTTTCCATTATTATTATTTCTCACTTGAGAGCCGCTCTTAATTTACCACAACATGAAGTAACAATATACCCTGTGCAGACCCTCGGGCTGATTTGTTCTCTATAGGTTCAGTAGGAGGCAGTGTTCTACCTGACGTTATGTTGTTGGTGCTGGACTTGGGTCATTTGTATTCGGAGTGACTGAGATTTTACGTTTTAAATGCCTGTCTATCACTTCATGGATATATCTGTTGTAGGAAAAGCTGGATGTCGACTCGTGTATCTGCTTTTACGGCTTTTCCAGGCTCCTAACTGGCAAATCTCGGTCCATCTCTTAATACTACATGCGGGACAGATTTATCAGTCTTGACATTGTTAACTGGAAAACTGAACCCTTGAAATTAATTTTGTTTCTAATACGTTATTTTGCAAATGTCTGAATGTGCGTGTGTATAAATATTCCGATTTACACAATTAGCTATAATTAAATGATGCGACTGTGGAAACTTGTTTATGTGACCCAAGGATCGCACAGAGGATTATCAGACCTGCTCGTTAGCATGTTGCTCATAATTACAAAGCATATTCTGATGGTGAGAAGAAAAATAATTGTTTCCATAGCATTTATTTGTAGCATGGAAGTAGCACAACACTTTGGTATTTATAACCTTTGTAGTACATGGAAATATTTATTTTGCTGGTCGAGTCTTAAAGGGGTTGTCTGCTCTTTGGGTACAATTCTGCTTTCACTCAATGTGACTGCAGACTTGTGAATCCTCACATCGCACGCACTGAGAGAATTCTCCGGTGTCGGCACCAAGAGAGAGTCATCATTTGACCATAAGTGTATGATATGAACACTTACTTTCACATTCTGACTAGACTGTTTTCGGTCTGGCTCAACACACTTCAATTGAGCGAGGTCACGTCCATTTAGTTGGCACGTAACCGCATGTATGTAAATCTCATACTTGTGGTCATGCACCTGGTGCCGGCAAATCCTCTCAGTGCGCATTGTACACAATATAAGGATATAACAATCTGCATTCACATAGAGTGACTGCAGAATTGTAGCTTAAGACCAGACAACCCCTTTAAGGATATGTTCACACAAAGTTTTTGGCTTAAATTGTGATATATTAATTTTTAGTACACTTTCTGCTGATTTCAATGGGAAATCTGTATTATTGTTCCCACCTCAAAAATTCAAAAACCCCATTGAGGAAAAAAAGTGACTTGATACCACTTTGATGAGGATTTCCGTGAAATCCACTCAAAACTTGACACTGTCAAAAGGTTGCAAAAAAATGGGGAAAAACAAAAAGTCTCAAATACCTGTTAAAAGTCAAATAAAAAAATAAAAAAAAAACTATTCAGAAAACAATAGATCTTAAAACCCTGTAAAAAAACAAATGGATTCCTAACTAGAGTTGAGTGAATTTGTTTGGATTCAGTTCCGAATACGATCGGCAGCCAATATTTTTTTGGCAATATTCGTTGAACACAGTCAATGATAGTAGAAATTACCAAATATGTTCGGAACCGATCATCAAACATTCATTCGGCATGAATAGGGTACACATATTGCACGAATATGGCAAATTCAGATTCGGCAACAAAATCCGAATTCACTCAACTCTATTCCTAAGGCCTCATACTTGCGTGAAATACGGCCGAGTCTCGCATGGCAACACCCGGCTCTGCCACCGGCACTTGGGAGCGGAGCGTGCAGCTCCATATATTGCTATGTGGCCGCACGCTCCGCTCTGGAGTGCCGGTGGCAGAGCCGGGTTTTAACCTGCGAGACTCGGCCGTATTTCACGCAAGTGAGTATGAGCCCTTACCTGAATTTCTGTTAAAAAGAATGCTGATGTGTCCACCTCAAAAAAAGAAAAAAAAAATACTCTATTTAACCATACCTCAGATTATGTTCCAACGAAGTAATTTATGTGGATTTAGGTGTATAAAATTTGCATAAAATTTATGGTAAGACCAGATGGCTCTGTTGGAACATGGTCCTGACATTGATGATGTGGTCAAAAAAGCATTAGGTTTTTGCATAGAAAAACATGATATGAACAGAGACAACATTCTTTGGTGATTTTTTTTTTATCATAAGACTAGTTTGTGTGCTTTATTTCCTTTATAATAAATATCTAAATTTGAATGCTAATCTATTCTGCTTTATTAGGATAAGACCACATGGTGTAGCTGAGCAAATGGCCGAACCTGTGCACGGCCAATATTCACATAAATGTCATATTTGTGCAGCCATTGGTTGCTGCGAGACGTCAGAGTTTCAGCCTGCAGAGTTGTCCTTACACCTGGGTTAGCACAAGCATCTTACCATAAGGCTGCCGTCACACTAGCAGTATTTGGTCAGTATTTTACATCAGTATTTGTAAGCCAAAACCAGGAGTGGGTGATAAATGCAGAAGTGGTGCATATGTTTCTATTATACTTTTCCTCTAATTGTTCCACTCCTGGTTTTGGCAAATACCAAATACTGCTAGTGTGACGGCAGCCTAAGGCTACGTTCACACTGAGTATTTGGTCAGTATTTCACATGAGTATTTGTAAGCCAAAACCAGGAGTGGGACAAAAATGCAGAAGTGGTACTCCTGATTTTGGCTTACAAATACTGATGGTGTGAGCATAGTCTAATTGTCACAGTTGTGTGGGTCTTAGCCACCTGTTTTGTTTTCTTTTATATTATGGCAATATTTGGCAAAATGTCTACAGCTCACTACAGATCCTGTACCTGGCCTGAAAGCAAAGCTAGAATCGATGACTCTAATGTAGTAAACCTGGAGTCTGAAGTAGTTTCAAATATGCCTCCTTTCTTATCACTACAGCTGCACCTTGTTAGGGCTAGCGGAACGCACTGATTAAATATAGATGTTTTTATTGGTGCGTTTGCAGCCTGGGGTCCACCGTGCAGGAGGAACCTGCTGCTAGCAAATGACGGCACTATATGGCAGTTTAAGCGAACTCTGTTACTTCACAGAGTCGCACGGAAACAAGACGCTGTGCCCTGTTAACCCCACAGGAGTTCACAGCTAACTGCCGAGCTGAAGGCAGTCTGTGGTCACGCAAACATACAATCTCCTCACCGGAGGAGCCGGTATTCTAGGGGCTTATTTCAGCCGGGGCCCTAAATCCACGCACACAATCTCCTCACCGGAGGTGCCGGCATTCTAGGGGCTTATTTCAGCCGAGTCCCTGAACACACATAAATGTGACCACACTGGCGCATGCACATAACAGATTTGATACTAGCGCATGGCCGTGCGGCCATGCGAGCCTTATATAGCTGCAGCAAGTAAAAGACCTTCCTAGAAGGACCAATGAGAGACTGCCATACCTGAGCATGTGACCCTAGATCTCCACTGAGAGATCTTGCTCTGGGCATGCTCAGTGTGTGCAGAGCAGGACTTTGTCCTAGCACCTACAGGACCTTTCTGAAAGGACCAATGGACTTAGCTGCAGTATCTGACCATGTGACCCTCGATCCCCACCGAGAGATCTTACTCAGGGCATGCTCAGAACGAGAAAAGCAGGACTTAGTCCCCGAAGCGTCTGCTCGCCGCTGCCCAGCACTGACTTCAATGGCAGAAGCAGGAAAAGCAGCAGTAACTCTTTGTACAGAGTGGGACTGAGCAAGACGCTGGGACCGACATCTCCGCTGAGCAGACTCCACTGCGGCAGGAGAAGAATGGGAGACCGCAGCGGAGATGACCTGAGATTTCCCCTGTGCAGAGGCAGGAACTCAACCCCTAACACACCTCACCATATGATTTAGACGTCAGTGATTTTTTTTTGGTATGCTGAAAGATGGTCAGGTTTTCATTATTGCTTTTAATCCAATGTTCAGTACCATTTGGTCAGTGTTTCAATTTTTACCATCAGTAATTTTCTCTTATGAAATATAAATGAATGAATTGCAAAGCTTTTCCTACCCACTGTAATGTTAAAAACAGATGAGCAGGGAACGTTGCTCCTGTAGACATTTAAAGTGACTGTTCTGTTCATTTCTGCTCCATTACATCATTCTTGTGCAGACATTTTCCTCTGTGCAGGCACAGACTTAATTATTACACTGGTGTTTCTACAGTACACTTGGCGAGGATCCTCCAGTGTTGGTTGCTTTGGGACGAGAGCAGCTGAGTCTTTAAGAGAATAAATTATTGGTATCTGAGACGGTTTTGATTAATGATGCAGCTGGCAATGATGATCATGGATAATTATCTGGTTTGTTGATAGATCTATAACGCTGATATTATTGTATCAACTAACTGTATGGTTGTCAATAGTCGAATGATTTATGTGTGTAGAGTAGAAGAGATAAAAGTAACATGACCCTGTGTTCACATGTATCTTGTGAGTTGATCCTGTTAGAATTTGCACTTGAAGGGATCTAGGAAATTATGAAAACATGGTTTCTTTCTGATTTTTTTTTTAAAGAAAGTATTACTTTTAGACTTGTAGCTGGAGAAACGTGTATCCAAGTGCTACCATAAACTATTTTAGCTGGGTCAGGGTGTATATAGTGGCATGTAAAAGTTTGGGCATTATTGTGATTGTGAACAGTTAGGCAAGTTGAAGATGACACTTTATATTTTAGGCAATATATATATATATATATATATATATATATATATATATATATATATATATTGATCTTTTACGTTTTAGAAATTACAAAAGGAAAATGGGCCAATGCAAATGTTTTGGCACTCTGCATGGTTAGTACCTATGAAACAGCAACATGGACAATCAGTTGTATTAACCCCTGAGTCCAAAGAAGAGAACCATAAAAATATCACTAAAAAACATTATTTATTATCATCAAAGAGTTAAAAAAGGTTACAGAACATATACTACAAAAAGATACCCAAGGGGCCGAAAGATACCCTAAAAAAGAATATGCATTGCCATAATATTGAAAGCGGAAAGATCTACAACAATTTCAATAACCCCCCGGAAGAAGCTAAGGGCGAAACGCGCGTCGGGTTGATAGGGGAACGCCGAATCACCCGATACCAAGGATCTGCAGCCTCTATTCACCTACAAGTTACGGCGGTGAGATAACCTGTACTTTGCACTTTATCCTTTGTAATACCTGTATCTGCATGTCTGGATAGCATACTATGTATTCCCCATAGGGGCACAGTGGATTCTTATATGCACAATGACATGCATCAGGCTGATCTGGCTATATATTATATCTTACAAAGGTTTGATGATAATAAATAATGTTTTTTAGTGATATTTTTATGGTTCTCTTTGGACTCAGGGGTTAATACAACTGATTGTCCATGTTGCTGTTTCATATATTTTGAAGTGCCATGTGGTAATTTTGGACACATTATTGAAACATATATATGGTTAGTACCTAGTAGTACCCTCTTTTGCAAGTATCACACCATGTAAATGCTTTTTGTAGCCAGACAAGAGTCTTTCAGTTCTTGTTTGAGGGATTTTCATCCACTTTTTCTTGGAAAATTCTCCCAGTTCAGTGATATTCCTGGGTCATCTTGCATGCACTGCTATTTTGAGGTCTAGCCACAGATATTCAATGATGTTCAGATCAGGGGAAAGTGAGGACCATTGTAAAACCTTCAGCTTGCACCTTTTGAGGAAGACTATTGTGGATTTTGACTTCTGTTTACGATCATTATCCATTTGTAGAAGCCATCTTCTTTTCAACTTCAGCTGTTTTACAGATAGTGTTTTGTTTGCATGAAGAATTTGTTGAAATTTCATTGGCTCCATTCTTCCCTCTACCCATTAAATGTTCCCCATGCCATTGGCTTCAACACAACCCCAAAGCATGATTAATCCAACCCCGTGCTTAATGGCTGGCTAGATGCTCTTTTCTTGAAATTCTGTGCACTTTTTTCTCCACACATACCTTTGAACATTTTAGCCAAAGCGTTCTATTTTAACCTCATTGGTCCATAGGACATGTTTCCAAAATGCACCAGGCTTCTTTGGATGTTCTTTTGCATACATCTGTTCTGATGCTGAATTTTATGGTAAGGACGTGGGAGAGGTTTTCTTCTGATGACTCTTTCATGAAGGCCATATTTGTGCAGGTATCTCCAAACGATAGGACAATGCACCACAACTCCAGAGTTTGCTAAATATTTTTGATGTTCTTTTGCAGTTAAGCGGGGGTTCTGTTTTGCCTCTCTAGCAATCCTATGAGCAGATCTAACTGAAATTTTTGCTTGTTCTTCTGGACCTTATCTTGACCTCCACTGTTTCTGTTAACTGCCATTTCTTAAGTACATTTCAAACTGAGCAAAGGGTAACTTGAAAACGCTTTGCTATCTTCTTATAGCCTTCTCCTGCTTTGTGGGCCTCCACCATTTTTATTTTCAGAGTGCTACACATCTTCTTAGAAGAACCCATGGCTGTTGTTTTTTGATAGAGGTGGCTGGGTTTTTATAAACTGGGAAATATGCATCAAATTGCCTTTCCTAACGATGATGGTAAACAAGCCATAACCCTAACAGGCTAGTTAATGCCTGAAACCTTGGTCAAAGTTATCTGAGCACACAAATCTCCAAGGGTGCTCAAACTTTTGCGTCAGCCCATTTTAATTTTTGTAATTTTTAAAATGTAAAAAATGACAATGTATTTTTGTCTGCCTAATATATATAGAAAGGAAATGTGTTATCTATAACTTTAGGTCTTTTAGAGATCATTTCATTATCAATTTGCTTAACTGTTCACAATAACAGTAATTTTGACCAGGGGTGCATACTGTAGCTACAAGTCTGGGGCAATAAATTTAAACTTTGTCCCAGATGAACAAGAGTCTAGTTGTAAATGATTCCTTTTGTTCTTGGGATGTCCGCAACTGAAAAGAGCTGCAATACAATACAACCTCTATAACATCATTCATACAACAAATATTTTTTCGTTACATGTTAAATACATTAAGGGTATGTGCACACGTTCAGGATTTCTTGCAGAAATTTCCTGACAAAAACCGGACATTTCTGCCAGAAATCCACATGCGTTTTTTTGTGTTTTTTTCACGTTTTTCCCAATGCGTTAAATAGCAGGAAAAGCATGAAAAATCCGCAAAATTAATGAACATGCTGCTTTTTTTACCGCAATGCAATTTTTTTCGCGGAAAAAAACGCATCATGTGCACAAAAATTGCAGAATGCATTCTAAATGATAGGATGCATATGTATGCGTTTTTTATGCGTTTTTTTATCGCGAAAAAAACGCGAAAAAACCTGAACGTGTGCACATAGCCTAAATCTATACTTATTTTCTCTTATTTTTGTGAATGCTCGTTCCATCATGCATCAAGATTTCAGATTTTTTATTCTAGGATGATTTTTTTTTCAGTTTTCTCTCACTGACATCCCCTGGTGGTTTATGTATATGAGCAGTCTAGAGGAGGCTTTGGAAGGGAAGTGACAACTTCCTAACTCTCAACATATTTTGTAAGAGAAAAAATAAATACTTCTGTTTTTTTTATCCAGACCAATTTTCTAGGAAAGGATCTGACCACCTCTTGTAAAAAGACCTGTGTAACGTTGTGTATGTAGAAGCTCCTGTAGCTCTGTACAGCATTTCTCCTCGGATCCCATGTGATCCTTTAATGGAACCAGCTTGACATATATTTAGGATAGGTGACAGTTTTGCTCAACGTGCAGTATTCCACGGAGATGTATTTGTATTTATTGCCCTAAGGCTGCCTCGAAGACTTTATGGCAAATCACAGCCACCAGTTTCCAGGATCACTTCGCTGCTGTGTAGGTGCACCACTATCGTCTCACTGTATACTATAGACAGGTATGAAATGTCATGACTGTAACAGGCAAAGAAACAGATTTTCCATCAATTGGAAATTGATGTTTTTATTTTTGTTTTATTGTTGTGGATTATTGTCATTGTCTAGATAATCTGCTTGGTTGTAAAACCAAGAAAACGCATGCAAACATTCAGATGTTGTCCTTGGTGGGATTTGAAACCAGGACCCCAGCACTGCATAGCAACTGTGCTAACCACTGAACAACCATACTGCCAATACATCTGTCATTGGTTGTGCTGAGAACTGTTATGTCACCCAGTTTTACTTTTAACCTTTTCTATTATTTTCTAGTTAAAGGGATCCTGTCAGCAGGATTGTGCTGCATAACCTACATACAGTGTCAGGTCGATGCTGTTATGCTGATTAAAATGATACCTTGGTTGATTAAATCCGTCTTGTGGTTGTTGTTTAATCACTATTTGTAGTTTTCAGTTAATTAGATTTGCGTGCTTCGGGGCGGGGCTGTGGGCGGGGCCTTATGTGGTGCTCTGCTCTGCTTAGATATTCATCTGTATGGGTTATGACAGGTCACTGATCCCTCAGTGACCTGCCTCCTATTTTACATATTGAATATTATATGTATAGAAAAAAAAATTCCAATCAGGCAGCGGCGGCGCCTGCACTGCAGCATGATTGCATTTATAATATGCATAAACTGTTTTATTTAGTCATATACATTTATTCTGAAAAAAAATATATATATATTTTGCAACATGGTGTCTGCCGCGCCTGTACAGTAGCATCTATCAATGATCCAATAGATGCTACTACGCAGGTGCCGCCGGCACCATCTTTGTGGAGACAATTTTTATTTACCTCTAGCAAAATGGCGCAGGCGGCAACTTTACAGTATCATCTATCAGATCGCTGACAGGTTCCCTTTAAGTCCAGAAGTAGCCGAGTTACAGCAGCCATTTCACCAGCTATGTAGGTGTTATATAGTCACAGAGTCACCACAAGTGTCATGGAAACATAGCCAGTGCCCTCTCGTTAGCCCTCCTGTTTTACAAAGAACCTAGGACTTTTCATGTAAAGTTTGTAGCAATGACGGTAGATCAGAAGTAACATTTATTGAGTGAAGTTAACATTTGAAAAGTGAAAGCTACTTTATAATTTAAGGAAAGCTATCCTGTAAGTTATATATAATTTATACATTCAATTATACACTTCCCAAACCTATATTATATGTTCCATAAGTTCCTCTATATTTCAATTGACCTTCTTATCTGTCTGCTGTTTCTCTTTGGAATACAACCCCTCCCTTACATCAGTGACATTTATTGCAAATTATAAGGAATAAAACACGTCCAGGCGACATTTATCTGTGTAAAAATAAATTAACCTCTTGTGTCTGCAGCTTTCATGATGTATCACAATGTTACAATGCTTCTGACTTTGAATGATACAGTAAAAGCTAATTCTTGGGACATGTGGCTTGGGTTTATAATTCTGTATCAACATATTGGGATTATACTGTAGGTTGAGCTCACTGGACTTATGTCTTCTTACAACCGTATAACTAGGAAATTATTCTATGATCAGTGTCAATGTATCAAGATCTAGAGGCTTACTGACTGTGATTTGACATGGTTCTGTCAGTGCAAGGGCAGTACACAAAGCTTTATTTACCTGCAAAAGGTTACACCAGAAGCTGCTAGTTTGCAGAATGCTGCCAAAGTGACAGAACTATTATGATGCATAGTACTGTAAATGGGATGTTCGGGCCACCTGAATTCTGATGATAGCTTCCATTTGGAATCAGGACGCATTGCTTGCTTTGGGGTGTCGCTACCTATTCACTGGGTTCTGTATCTCTCTCATCATATGCTTGAGCTTTACATGTTTTTATGCTTCTAGAAGGAAGTCAAAAGTGCATCATATTGGGGGCACGCACATTGGGTGGCACGGGCGTAACAGATGTGCCCAGGAATTTGCCTATTTAAAGGGAACCTGTCACCACGTTTTTGGAAGATGGGATAAAAATAGCGTTAAATAGGGGCAGAGGTGGGCGTTACATTAGTGTGTGTGTTATGCGTTTATTACCCACCTAAGTTGCCGAAATAACTTTGCAAAGTCTCCGTTTTCGCCTGTCAATCAGGCTGGTCAGGTCGCATGGGCGTTGTCTTCCCCCAGATTTGGCGTAGTTTTCCGTTGGTGGCGTAGTGGTGTGCGCATGCCCAAAGGTCCGGAATCCTCTTCCAGGGGATTTAAAATAGCGCGGTGTTCGTTATTGCATTGGTGATCGGTGGGCGCGGCCATCTTCCTTTGGCCGCGCGTGCGCAGAAGCGGCGCTCTGCTGGCCGCGGCTTCAGGAAAATGGCCGCCGCGATATCCATCTGCGCACGCGCGGCATCCCGCGGCCATTTTCCTGAAGCCGCGGCCAGCAGAGCGCCGCTTCTGCGCACGCGCGGCCAAAGGAAGATGGCCGCGCCCACCGATCACCAATGCAATAACGAACACCGCGCTATTTTAAATCCCCTGGAAGAGGATTCCGGACTTTGGGCATGCGCACACCACTACGCCACCAACGGAAAACTACGCCAAATCTGGGTGAAGACACCACGCCCATGTGACCTGACCAGCCTGATTGACAGGCGAAAACGGAGACTTTGCAAAGTTATTTCGGCAACTTAGGTGGGTAATAAACGCATAACACACACACTAATGTAACGCCCACCTCTGCCCCTATTTAACGCTATTTTTATCCCATCTTCCAAAAACGTGGTGACAGGTTCCCTTTAATTAGACTTGGGGCCGCAAAAATTCAGTTTTCATGCACAATTGCTAGTCTTGAATGAACCAACGTTGACGAAAAAACATATGGACATTAGAAAAAGAGATTTTATATACCTGGTAGATCTTGGGGTACATGTTAACAGGGCTGCAGTATTGATGTTTATGGCATCAGCAGTTATGGTGCTAGCAAAAAACTGGTAACAATGTAATGTGGTACTACAATAGTGAGAAAGAATTCTATGACAAAACAAGTCCTTAGTGACCTGCACCATATTTATAATGTGTTTTACACATTTTTTGCACCTTTTCAGTCAAGGAGGTATGAATTATCGGAAAAGGAACATGGCCTATCATACATAACAGTGTATCAAAAAATGCCCCGGAATTGTGGAGCACGTTTCTTGCCCTTAGTAAGCTAAAGTAGAGAATTTTAACATTAGATTTATCAAACAGCATGAACCACTCATAAATCTAGTGAATTTATGACTGTCTGGTCTAAGTTTGTGGTATCTAGCACAATTATACAAAATCTGCCCGATGTTTGTAAAACCAGTAGAAAAATATTTCAGAATTAACATTTTATGTATATTTAAACTGTAACATTTTACCAATAGTGGCGCTGTGCATGAATGAGTTGCTGTTACAAGCATTTTAAATGAATGTGGAATTGTTATTACACAACCTGCTATATGTTTTGTAGATGTTTTTTGTAATTTACAAAATTTCTGCAATGACGCTTATTTGTGTGGAATCCTCTGTAACCTTGCTTCACAAGGGCCGTTGATTTCTCTGCGGATCTGATTGAAGCTTTAGGACCCTTTGCCGCCTTCCTATCTCAGGATTGCACAGTGCTCTGAGCTGCGACGTCTTTAAACAGATTATAGTGGTTTCACAGATCTCTTCAAATGTCAGTAATTCACTCTACCTATTTTTCCCCATTGGCCTCCAAACTGGCAGCCTGAACCTTTATTAATATGATACAGACAGAAATGATACGTTTCTCATCAGGGGGCTGCATAGTTTACCAGTCAATCACCGTAAACTGAGAACAGGCTGAGATTAAGGCAGCGTTCACTAAGTGCATATGTTGCTTCATGTAATGTTAGGAACTGATGTGTCTTATATTTGTGGCTGAAATGGTATTTATTTCTTAGTATTATGTATATGTTTTCTCTCTTTCTATATTCAGATTGCAGCAATGTGTAGGATTGTCCAGGAGTATGGACAATATTTCATTTTGTATTTTATCACATCTATCCATGTAAAACTAAATTTTGCAATCCTGCAGTTGTCATGTGTGCTGACATCTAGTGGCCAAACAGGCTAGACTGACGACTGTCTCTAAAAGTGATTCTCGCTTTACTACCTACTGTGGAAGTGAATGTTTTTCCTCATTATCATGAGTGAATTGACTCGTTTATTGTTCTACTTTAGGCCTCATTCACACATCCGTGTTTAAACACTTGCTAGAAAAAACACATTCGTCTGTCAGCAGCATGTCCGTTTTTCTCATCAGTGTTTCCGTTCTTACCATCAGTGTGTCCGTTCATACCATTAGTGTGTCATCAGTGTTTTTCACTGATGGATAAAGAAATAAATGAATAACAAAGCTTCTCCTATACTTTTAAATGTTAAACACGGATGGCACATGGATTTCACATGGATGCCATACATGTTCTGTATGTGTTTTTCACAGACCCATAGACTTGTATTGGCGCTTGTCATCTGTGCTGCTGGAAAAAAAACAGACATGTCTTCGTGTGTTTTGCATGGACACATGATCTGTGAAAAAACACGGACATGTGCATAGCACTATAGATTAAAATGGACACGTACTGCGCCTGTGGAAAAAAAACGGATACAACACGTAAGTGCAACATGGATGTGTGAATGAGGCCTTACAGAAGATGCAAAGCAACAGAAATATACAAAAGTGGGCAGGACTAGCATCATTGCTGCCCGTGCCAATTTTCAGCTTCCATCAACTGTAAAGCATTTCTCTCCTGCTGTAAAGAGCGGCTAGTGACAGTTGCTGGATTTTATACCTTCAATGGCTCCAGCGCTTTGCGTAGAGCACCAAAACCATTGAATGGTATTGTCGGCCCACATTAAGCCCAGATTAGGCCCACCCTTAGGCCTCCTTCACATGTCCTGCTGATTTTTATACTGTAAAAACTAGAACTGGTGAGATCCGTGGTCTGTGTTCGTGTGACTTCTCTGTGACATCCGTGTGCTGCCCATGTCCATGTGTTGTCGGTGTGTAGTCAGTGTGAAATGTATTGAATGAAGTGCAGCATAGAAATTACATTGTGTTATGTGTTAAAAATGTTCAAAGGTAGAGATAGTGATGAGGAACATGATAGATGTCAGTGTGCTACATAATCAGTGCTTTGCACGTTTTTTTTCTGTACTTGTTTTTTATTTTTAAATAAATAAATGGCGTGGGCTCATGCGTAATTTTCATAACCAGCAGAGGGAAAGGCGACCGCTGGGAAATAATATTAATAATCTGGGAAAGGGGCCAATAGCCCTAAATGTTCCTAGGCTATTAATAACCGGCTCAGCTGTTTGTTTAGCCTTTACTGGTTGGCTTACAGGGGCACCCCAGAAAAAAATGACGTAGGGTCCCCCTATAAATTATAACCAGCAAAGGCTAAAAAGACAGCTGTCGGATTATATTAATAGCCAGGGAAGGGCCCAGTGATATTGTCCTCCCCCCAAGCTAATAACATCATCCCTCAGCAGCCCCAGAAATGGTGCATCAATTAGATGCGCCAAATCTGGCACTTAGCCTCGCTCTGCCCACTTGCCCTGGTGCGCTGGAAAGTAGGGTGATAGGATTGGGATTGATGTCAGCTGTTTTATGGCTGCTTACATCAAGTCCAGGGGTTACTAATGGAGAGGCATCTATAAGTCACCCACATTAGTAACTCCATAGTCATATTGTAAAAAATACACAGCCAGAATAAAGTCCTTTAGTTGAAAGAAAGACACAGACTCTTTTATTTGAAATAAGCACCCTCTCTTACCTATTTATTAGTGTAAAATAAAAAATAAAAAAACACCATATTCCGCACCTGTCCGACAATAATCCATTTTTACTATGCCGTAGTCCATCTCTGCTTCATTTGGATGATGAACAGTGGCATGATGTGGCCTTTCAGCCTGGCATCTCGGAGACACTGAGTTGAGCATCAGAGCGCAGCTTCAATTTCATCCTTGTGGTTACCGCAAGTCACTGAAGCTGCAGATCCCATGGGCAGCTCTTTGTGTGCTGCCCGATGAACTGCTACACCTCAATGAGATTACCAACAACATTGTGAGAAATTTCTCACAGTGCTAGCAGTGATGCAATGAAGGTTACCGCAGTTCATCGGCCGACTCACACTGAACTGAGCGTGGGAAAAGCCGGCAGTGACCGACGGTAACCTCTGTGACGTTGCCACTCGACACTGAAGCTGCGTACCAAGCTCAGCTCAGTGTCTCCTGGATTCGTGGCTCAGTGGTTGCATCATGCCACCGCTCAGCCATGTAATCCAGATGTAGCAAAGCTGGACTTCTTTATGGGACAAATGAATTGTCGTTGGACAGGTGAGAAATATGTTTTTTTATTATTTTCATTTTTACAGTAATAAATAGGAAAATGAAGGTGGGTGTGTTTATGTCAACTAAAGGGCTCTATTCTGGCTATTTCTTTTTTACAACATGACTATGTGGTTAGTAGTGGGGGCGTCTTATAAACGCCTCTCCATTACAAACTCCTGGGCTTGATGTTAGCTGACAATGTAAAGCTAACATTAACCCCAACCTTATTACCCCACTTACCACCACACCAGAGCAAGTGGGAAAAGCTAGGATAAGCTCCAGATTTGGCGCATCTTATGGATATGCCATTTCTGGGGCAACTGAAGACTGATGTTGGTAGCCTGGGAGGGTTGGCAATATCCCTGACTGGTTCCCTGGCTCTGAACCTGGCTGCGATCAGGAGCTAACAGTGTGCGACAGAGATCCGGTCAGCTTCAGTGCTGTGCTTTAAAGTTCACTAGAAAAGATCTTGTAAGCACTGCTTGGCCACTGCAGTGGTTGCCAGACCCCTAGGCAATGAGCTGTAAGCAAAAAAAGGAGAAAAATGGTAATATCAGGAAAACCTTTTCAAATTTTAAGAAATAGTATATTGGAAAGCTGCTTGTTTTCAATAGCACTTTTCCAATTATACCTATCTCTGTAGATGGGAATAACCAGCAGCGTTTGTTTTTATTGCACCGCTGGAGTGGTGTTTGAAATGTAATTCCCCAGTCTCACACACACCTGCCACCGCCTTCATCATTTTCCAGCATTGCTCCCGTCGATCTCAGGTATAAAGTGACCTGCCGGGCAGCTCCAGTGTTTTGTGGAGCGGCACAGAGGTCACTTTTCAATACATGTCTTTGAGAGCCCCGTTATAGCTTTCATAGACCTGAATTGAGAGATCGTGATGTAAGTACTGACTTCTGGGCTAGTCAGAAGGTGTGCTCACAAGATGGTGCCGCTGGACCGGAAAGATGCCGAAAAACGGTAACGACGTCGTAGGGTGATTGTATGATTGGGGGCTGGGGACTTACATTTAAAGCGCCACTCCAACACTGAAAAAAAACCACTATAGTGGTGCTTTCAAAGAAATGTAGAAAGTTACGTTTTTCAAGATAATATGGGGTTGTAGTCTAGTCTAGTCTGTTGATGTATTTGCTGACAACAGATACCAGCATATGTCTTCTTATGACAAACTACCCAATTAAAACTGCCCAAGGCATGCTGGGGGTTGTAGTTTTGCAACATATAGAGAGAGACAGTGGATAGAGACCATGGCTGTAGATTGTTAGTGAAGAAGGTGGAAAATCCTATTACAGTACAAAAGGCACAAGTGTCTGGAGCTTGGAAAGCGTCCTTTATAAAGCTCCATTCGTTTCATTTAGCATATCGTCTCTATAAAGCCGGGGTTGTTCCGGGTGACTTCTGATAAAATGACACCGCTGCTAAATTCAGAAGTCACGCTTTAATCATCAATTTTCAAAACAGAGATAAGTGGCCACTGGGTCAGACTGCCTATTATTACTGCAAATAACACTCCCTTTGTTTTTTGTGTTTTTTTAAAGATTAAATGACTTTCATTTTTGTTTTCATTGAAAGTGTAGAACATTATTTGATTATTAAATGTGTCTGCCAGTGATATTTATAATGAGTCGCTGGATCAATCATGAAAGCAAAGAGAAACCGCAGACAAACACACAATGTATTTGACTGTTTTTCATATCTTTACTAATGTACTGAATATATTATGTATCCATTTGATATTCTCATTACATTTGCTATAGATTTCTTATATATTAACTGCAGATGAATTCCATTTATGTAACAACATTCGGAATAAATGGGACGTCTGCTGCATGTTTTGTGAATTATTTGTATGTTGAAATAAGGATTCATAAGAGATATACAGTGGGGAAAATAAGTATTTACCAAATTTTTCGGACTATAAGACGCACCGGACTATAAGGCGCACCCAGGTTTTAGAGGTGGAAAATAGGGAAAAAAATATTTGAAGCAAAAAAATGTGGTAAAATATTTAATAACATAAATAACATACTATTATATATGGTGTTATTATATATAATAGTATGTTATTATGTTGGAAGCTGCGGGACCAGTGTGGTGTCTGTGAAGTACTATATGAAGAAGCTGGAGGGTGAGTATAAGAATAGGGGCACAGGGCTTATATTGAAAGCTCCACTCCAGCACTGCAAAATAACACTGGAGTGCTGCTTTAAAATCCCATGGGAGAACTATAACTCCCAGCATGTCCTGCAGATCCTATGACATGCTGGGAGTTATAGTTCACTAAAGGAGTGGCAGAGTGCTTTATTGTGTTTTGTAAAGACTAACCTCTTAATTGTGGCAGCCAGCCATTGTGGTGAGGTAAAAGCATCCCATGACTGCACACACAGAGCCCTCCCACTTGTTGCCTTTCCACAGCACAGGTTATAAGAGGAAGCCTGCAGATTCTAGTGCAGAGTCTGAAGAACCTGTGATGATGTCAAGAAGAGGGAGGGTTCTGAGCTGCCATGTGATGCTCCAGCCCGCCCACTTCTGACATCACACAGGTCCTCCTTGTGCACAGCGTCCAGCCAGGCAGGTATGCAGCGATCTCCTCTCCCCTGGCCCCTGCTGCTGGTGCCTCCTCCTCCTCCGGACACACAGTTCCATGTGTGTTCCTGCTTAAGTGCAGTATTCATTTGCTGCTCCCAGCTCACCGCTCAGCTGATAGGTGAGCGGGGAAGCAGCTAATGAATATTCAGTGCACGTAATCATCGGGACCACATGGTTTCCCCAGGGCTGATTCTGGGCAGCGGGGACATTTTTCTGCCTCCTGAAGTGAGATAACAGTGCGATCCCACTTGCTGCTGCCCCCTCCCCACATGCTACATCCCTACCATAAGACGCACCCACACTTTCCTCCCAAATTTGGAGGAAAAAAAGTGCGTCTTATGGTCGGAAAAATACAGTAATTTTTTTATCGTAGGTACACTTCACCTGTGAGAGACAGAAACTTAAAACAAAAATCCAGAAAATCACATTATATGATTTTTGCATAATTAATTTGCATTTTATTTAATCAAATAAGTTTTTGATACAATAGAAAAACAGAACTTATTATTTGGTACAGAAACCTTTGTTTGCAATTACAGAGGTGAGATTTTTCCTGTAGTTCTTGACCAAGTTTGCAAACACTGCAACAGGGATTTTGGCCCCCTCCTCCATACAGATCTTCTCCAGATCTTTCAGGTTTTGGGGCCGTCACTGGGCAACATTGAGTTTCAGATCCTTCCAAAGATTTTCTATTGGGTTCAGGTCTGGAGACTGAGGTCACTATAGGACTTTGAAAAGCTTCTTACGGAGCCACTCCTTAGTTCTGGTCATTGTCATCGTGGAAAACTGAGCCACAACCCATCTTGAGTGCTCTTACTGAGGGAAGGAGGTTGTTGGCCAAAATCTTGAAATACATGACCTCTTCAATCCTCCCTTCAATATGGTGCAGTTGTGCTGTCCCCTTTGCATAAAAGCACACCCAAAGTATGATGTTTCCCCTCCATGCTTCACAGTTGGTATGGTGTTCTTGTACTCATCCTTCTTCTTCCTAACATGGCGAGTGGACTTGATACCAAGAAATTCTATTTTGGTCTCATCTGACCACATGACCTTCTCCCACCTCCTCTGGATCACCCAGATGGTCATTGGTGAACTTCAAACGGGTCTGGACATTTTCTGGCGTGAGCAAGGGGACCTTGCATGCCCTGCAGGATTTTAATCCATGACGGCATAGTGTGTTACTAACGGTAATATTTGTCTCTTAGTGCTCCTAAGACACTCTTTTTCTCACTTTATACCACCTATTCTTATTAATGTACATCAAAATTTTGGCACAATTTTGGCTCACAGTGTAGCATTTTAAACCACAACACTTTCTGAACAACCACATCCTTTTGCTGTCCTAGCCTTGTTAAATGAGGTGCAAAGAGAGCCCAGAAAACTTACCGTACTATATGTTCACAATTTACCTTTTTGCTGTGTTTTTTTATTCAAATTTTAAGCTGAGTTTTACAGTACCAGCAAAAGCTGTGAAATTTCAGAAATCTGATTCACCCACAGCAAGCAATGAGAAAGTGCAAAAATGCAACATATGTGAAAATAGTCTTAATGTGGTGTAATATAATTTTTGGTGCATTTAGCTTAGTAAATTTGCTTACTTGTAGAGATTTGGTAGCATGGTGGCTCAGTGGTTAGCACTGAAGTCTTGCAGCGCTGGCGTCCTGGGTTCAAATCTTACCAAGGACAACATCTGCAAGGAGTGTATGTTCTTCCTGTATTTGCGTGGGTTTCCTCCCACTCTCCAAAAACATACTGATGGCACTTCATAAGTGAGTACAAAAAAAAATTTGGATCCTTGCAGGATCCTTATGAGTGTGCTAAATTGTAGGTATTGCATGTTTTCTGCATGCACAGTGAACATTGGGTGTGAGAACTAGTAGAGATGACAAATGATAAGTGCAAATTATCTGATTCCAGAATTAATTTTTTTTTATTTCAAAGCAGATATGAAACTGGGTAAAATTGGGCGTTTTTAACTAAAAGTGCCACCTTGTGCAGCACTAATGCTGCCTTCTGCCAAGGTGGCTCTTTTAGTTCGGGTCCTTTCCACCGCTGAAAGAATCGTTTTTATAATTTGTCCCTCATACCTGGTGGCTCTTTTAGTTAAAAACACCTGGGGGGGTGACAGGTTCCCTTTAAAAATACTGATGTAAAATACTGACCACATACTGAATGTGGCTTACTACACATTGTAATTAAGCAACTTTCTTAAGTACGCTGGTCAATCTATGCAGACATGTTATGTCTGTGCATTAATTTATATTGATATAATATATATATTATACATGTAAACTATATAGCTGTATTATTAAAGTCTGCAATATTGCATTAATTGTATCCATATTTACATGTGTTTCCCTAGTAATGTTGAGTCAGAGCCTTCAGGTTTTTTCTCAGGGTTATCAGGTCTTGTTTGAGTTATTGTTTTGTAAGTTAATTGTTAGTGTAGATAAAATCCCTGGACAGAAAACTGAAGTTTCGGGAGAGGAGAAGAATACAGGACAATACAAGGAATATTCATTACCGGTTCTCTGAGGAATGTGCTCAGCTACTGAGGACCTGCGAGCAATTACTGAGCTGACAGGGGATGTAAATTGCACAATGAGAGAATGCTGAAGGATCATAGTTTAGGATCTATCTGGAGACAGAAATAGTTGGTAGTTTTGTCCCGTATAAAGCAATGCCCCATAAAATCCTCTATCTCGGTGCATCTTTAGTGTTCTTTTAAGTGTTTGTCCTGATTCACCTACATAAACTTCCTCACTGGCGTTTAATACCATACTTTGATGGTGGCATTTCGTAATATCGTGGATCTTTCATATTTTGCTAATTTGTATATGTTCTGATGATATTTTTATGAGCACAAACCTCAACAGATGGCTAATTAGAAAAGACTAGAACGTTTGGGATCAATTATGGTCTAGCTCTGAAATAAACCTTTTGGTCTTCTCCAATTTTGCCTCATTTTTCACTACGTATTTTGATTGCAGAGACAACTTTTGTGTCAGCAACCTCCTTCTCAGCCAGCAATAAAGTAAGGGCTCGCTCACACTGCCTTCTAACATGACCGAGTTCTATCCAAAGTTTTATCAGATAGCACTCGGCCCAATGTTATACTATGGATCAGTGAAGATCTGCTATTATTTTCTCATGCCGATTTGGCATTAGACAACAATCGTAGCATGCTGTGAGTGCTTCTGAGAATCAGATCATATGCACTCATACAAGTCTACGGTTCAGTGTGAAGCCATCCAATTACCAATCCGGCAATGGAGGAGATGGAGTAATTACTTTCTACGTCTCCTCCGCGTCTGTGCTGCGATTCTCTCTTGTGTGAGAACTGTCAGGGATCCCGGGTGTAACTACTGCCGGGAGGCTACTCGCCGCAGTAAGAGAACCCAGAGCAGAACTTCGGGAACTCACCGGGTAGCAAGCAGATCCCGAACCATGTGACAGAAGGGGAGTGTCCAGGGGTGGAGCCAGGTGCCGGGGTGCAAAGGAGGCGAACGGCGGCGGAGAGTAGTCAAACGTGCCGAGGTCAGTTACCGGGAGATAAGCGAGGTACGGGAGGGTGAGGCAGAAGGATAGTCAGGTGGAAGCTGGAGGTCAGAAAGCCGAGAGAATCAAACAGACCAGATCGAACACGGAGAGCAAACAAACAACACAGTATGCACACGCACACCAGGGGTCAGGCACTCAGATAGAACGAGAGTATAACTGACAGAGAATCCTAGTCCAGAGTGGGTATAAATATCCCTCCCAGATCCAAAAGGAGGCCACAACAATTAACCCTGAGAGGGCAGGGCATTAACCCTGACCAAACCATGACAAGAACCAGATCACAGTGCACTGACACTCAGATCTAACTCTGACAGAGAGCAACAAGTACACTCGCTCATCACTACTGATCTCCCCTTGGAGAATGGCTATAATTATGCATTTTTAGATTTGCTGTTGACACTCATTTATAAGTTGCTTTAAAAGATTATTACATTTCAAATTATCTTTTCATGTTTTTTGTAGTCCTCTATTATTATTATTATTATTAGTGTTTACATCAATGTAAAATTAATCATTTCTGCTCTCAGTTGGAGGCAAAATGATTCAATGGCCAGACATGGTCTAAAGGAAGCTTCTTCCCAGGCTTATACATTTTTTTTTTGATATGCAAGATTTCTGTTGCTTAACACTAATCATTTATCATTGTTCCTAATGCATAAACATCACGATTATTGTTTAAAATTAAACACTTGATATGCTTGGCTTCAGGACTGCATAATTATATTGTTTCTTCAACATACCAGTGTCTATATATCAAATTTGGTTATGTCCAAATACATCTGAAATAAAAAAAAATGACAAAACTATAAGGCCCAAAGTTTGCATGTATAGTTTTTGCATCATTAATGATGATAATAATCAAATTTTTATTTTAAAAAGGATTTTGTGTGGGCTCTGAGACCGCATAAAGTAATAACAGAGACCCTGATCTCGATACTTAATCACTTACTTTTTTATGAAATCACTGTTTATTAACTGAGTGTATAGTCCTTCTATTTCTGAACAGCAGGCTGGACCCTCCTTCCATCACTGATTGACAGCTCACTCCTTATAAAGAGAAAAAGGTGTCAATCAGTGAACAAAGTTGCACAGGGATTCCTCAACATGCACACATAATTGGGAGCATTCAGACACTCAGATTGCTGCAAGAAAAATAGTGAGTGGAGGAAAGTGAGGCCAGATCAGGGATCTCCGTCACACCTTAGTGGGCTATGGACAGACAGGGTAGAACTCATCCACCTGTAGTACACAAATTTTTGACTAGTCAACGTCCTTTGGATATGCAGTGAAAAAGTTTAAAAAGGTAAGCATCACTATATACTGTAAGCTTTCCCCACACATTGGGGTTGCTTGTAATCAGAATTAAAAGACTGATGTGGCCATATAATTCTCCAATTTTGCCTCATTTTTCACTACGTATTTTGATTGCAGAGACAACTTTTGTGTCAGCAACCTCCTTCTCAGCCAGCAATAAAGTAAGGGCTCGCTCACACTGCCTTCTAACATGACCGAGTTCTATCCAAAGTTTTATCAGATAGCACTCGGCCCAATGTTATACTATGGATCAGTGAAGATCTGCTATTATTTTCTCATGCCGATTTGGCATTAGACAACAATCGTAGCATGCTGTGAGTGCTTCTGAGAATCAGATCATATGCACTCATACAAGTCTACGGTTCAGTGTGAAGCCATCCAATTACCAATCCGGCAATGGAGGAGATGGAGTAATTACTTTCTACGTCTCCTCCGCGTCTGTGCTGCGATTCTCTCTTGTGTGAGAACTGTCAGGGATCCCGGGTGTAACTACTGCCGGGAGGCTACTCGCCGCAGTAAGAGAACCCAGAGCAGAACTTCGGGAACTCACCGGGTAGCAAGCAGATCCCGAACCATGTGACAGAAGGGGAGTGTCCAGGGGTGGAGCCAGGTGCCGGGGTGCAAAGGAGGCGAACGGCGGCGGAGAGTAGTCAAACGTGCCGAGGTCAGTTACCGGGAGATAAGCGAGGTACGGGAGGGTGAGGCAGAAGGATAGTCAGGTGGAAGCTGGAGGTCAGAAAGCCGAGAGAATCAAACAGACCAGATCGAACACGGAGAGCAAACAAACAACACAGTATGCACACGCACACCAGGGGTCAGGCACTCAGATAGAACGAGAGTATAACTGACAGAGAATCCTAGTCCAGAGTGGGTATAAATATCCCTCCCAGATCCAAAAGGAGGCCACAACAATTAACCCTGAGAGGGCAGGGCATTAACCCTGACCAAACCATGACAAGAACCAGATCACAGTGCACTGACACTCAGATCTAACTCTGACAGAGAGCAACAAGTACACTCGCTCATCACTACTGATCTCCCCTTGGAGAATGGCTATAATTATGCATTTTTAGATTTGCTGTTGACACTCATTTATAAGTTGCTTTAAAAGATTATTACATTTCAAATTATCTTTTCATGTTTTTTGTAGTCCTCTATTATTATTATTATTATTAGTGTTTACATCAATGTAAAATTAATCATTTCTGCTCTCAGTTGGAGGCAAAATGATTCAATGGCCAGACATGGTCTAAAGGAAGCTTCTTCCCAGGCTTATACATTTTTTTTTTGATATGCAAGATTTCTGTTGCTTAACACTAATCATTTATCATTGTTCCTAATGCATAAACATCACGATTATTGTTTAAAATTAAACACTTGATATGCTTGGCTTCAGGACTGCATAATTATATTGTTTCTTCAACATACCAGTGTCTATATATCAAATTTGGTTATGTCCAAATACATCTGAAATAAAAAAAAATGACAAAACTATAAGGCCCAAAGTTTGCATGTATAGTTTTTGCATCATTAATGATGATAATAATCAAATTTTTATTTTAAAAAGGATTTTGTGTGGGCTCTGAGACCGCATAAAGTAATAACAGAGACCCTGATCTCGATACTTAATCACTTACTTTTTTATGAAATCACTGTTTATTAACTGAGTGTATAGTCCTTCTATTTCTGAACAGCAGGCTGGACCCTCCTTCCATCACTGATTGACAGCTCACTCCTTATAAAGAGAAAAAGGTGTCAATCAGTGAACAAAGTTGCACAGGGATTCCTCAACATGCACACATAATTGGGAGCATTCAGACACTCAGATTGCTGCAAGAAAAATAGTGAGTGGAGGAAAGTGAGGCCAGATCAGGGATCTCCGTCACACCTTAGTGGGCTATGGACAGACAGGGTAGAACTCATCCACCTGTAGTACACAAATTTTTGACTAGTCAACGTCCTTTGGATATGCAGTGAAAAAGTTTAAAAAGGTAAGCATCACTATATACTGTAAGCTTTCCCCACACATTGGGGTTGCTTGTAATCAGAATTAAAAGACTGATGTGGCCATATAATTAGTTCATAGGTGTTGAATCAGCTGTGAGGTTTCCTTTAATTCTCTCTGTGGATGGGATTTTGTGAATCAAATCATAGCAACAGTGCAACACAGTATTTTGGAAATGTTTATACGAATCATAACAAATGACAGATTATAGGATGTTATATTTACATAATTTCATCATGATCTAAAAAGAGTAGCTCCAGAATTGAAACTGCATGTTCAGAAATGGCTGAGAGTTCACTGATGAGGGGTAAAAAGCAGTTAACAGGTCAGTTATTTTGGGCAAGGGTCCTAAACTGCTACTGCCATTACATCAGGAACTTGGAGTTGTCCGAAATTCTGATAATACAGCCTTTCCTTTTAAGATCAGTCTCCTCCTTTACTTGACCATTATAATTAGGGCATGTGTAAGTACAAGTATTGAACTTTGTTTAAACCTATGTCCAGCCACTGTGGCGCTGCACCTCTTCATACTGTGAGATTTGTTTATCATCTGGCTTGGTGCGCAGCGTGTTGCATAATCCCATGTCTCATAAACATATTACATACTCCTGCATTTGATTATCAGAGATTATCGTGATCCAGGCTGAGTAAGATTTGGCAACTCAACCAAAAATTCCAGTTTTAAGTGATAATTTAATTCTTGATCACAGTCCAGTGAGCAGAGTTTTGGAGCCGGGAAGAGAACACACATTACATTTCGCCAGCTACTCTGTGTGATTGTGGATACAAATCATCTATTTTAGGAATTTTTAAAAAAACTGTGATAGCTTAAATTGCTCAATTCCATTAGTCAGAAATCAGATATTTTCATCTTTTTTTTTTACCTTCGTTTGTCTTGTCTTTGGATTGCTTACAGATTATACCGTCGTAAAATAGACTTTTCCGCAAATAAACTGTAGTTGGCGCTACCAGACCTGGGTGTGTAATAAATATGAACATACAATGTCTATATTTATGATATTACCATCTCTGGACCCTGTCATGCCTTCAGATGCCCCAGATCTGTTGAAAGTGAGTTAATCTCATGTGTTACACAACTGTCCCAGGTAAATCACAAGTTCTGTTTCCTTCCTCTGGGTCCGCTGCCCTCTGCTGTGCTCCGCTTTGGGTTTTGCAGGTTGGCCGTAGTGTATAAAAGACATAATCTTCCTTTGAACTTTTTAAGACCCATTTAGACAATTTAGACACACTTGCGTCTTGGGATTGAGTCTCTTTAGTGTTCCATGTTTGGGTTGTTCCATTACCATTTCATCTGTCCTGCTGCTCCTGAGATTCCTGTGTGTGCCAAGTCCTTGATGCCCACATGCCTTCCTGCTGAAGCTTAGAAAATCCTCCTTACTGTCACGCTGTGACTCTACGCAATTAGTAAAAGGGACCCTGCGCTGTCCATAGGGCTGGGGCCCAACCATGCCTGTGCCCAAAGGTGCCTCTGAAGGTGAGGAGGTTTGGACCACCAGCCTTACTGTCTTCCTGTAATTCCCTAAGGTGTCCCCTCCCAGGAGGCATGGGACAGAAATGCTAGTGTTTAAACCCATAAGACAAACAGTGATAACAAAAAGCTACTAACATATAAAACACTCACCAAAGGTAGAGAGGCATATAGGGAAGGGTAGGAATATACAAACCAAATGGGAATAGGACAATGAGGAAAGCATACACCCCAAAACAGCATACAACAATCTCCAACAGCAAAAATTATCTCCAACTTCGCACAGCAATTCCAAGGAACCAGGAAGTAAACTTCCACTGCCGATGAAGAGACAATCTGGCGAGATTTTATAGAGAGAGGAAATGTCCAGGTCAGGAGCAGCTGTGAGATGGATCTGCATGTTTCTAACCATCATAGAAAGGACTGTTAACCTCTTCAGTGCTAAAGGAAACAAAACCATTTAATATGGAACACAAAACACAGGCTAAATGGAAGACCTGCGATTCACAATACGTTATGATTTTCTAACTCCAGATCTCCTAAGGGGGCATGACACACTCGTGACACCTGGTGAGACCTCCAATGGAAGTCACATGGGGCTTCGTATACAATGTTGCCACAGCTGTCAGCCATTAAATGTTGCAGTCATGTCATGTTGAATGAGTATTACTTATGAGGCATAGTGAATATAAAGTCCAGGTGCGAGGACTGGTGGAGCAAGACCTAACTAGAATTATTATGGTTGGTGTATTCAAATCCCTTTATATTTCCTTGGACTTCTATAGCCATTTTTCATCACATGTTTTTTAAATATTGATAGAAATTTGTTAAACTAAACTCAAGTTCTGTTATTTAGTAAAAAAAATCAGCTCTGGACACCCCATTCCAATGAATAATTAAAAGTGGGAAAATTTGAATTTGTTAGGCCCTGAGCTGATGAAAGTTTAATTGGGAAAGTGAAGTTAAATCTGAGAATACTGCTGACAAGCTGTTACATTACAGGTTAATTCCTTATTCTATTTTGACATATTATTACCTTTTTTTCCCCTGGCCTGGAGATAGAAAAACGTACAATTTTTACCCACCGCTTGCATTACCATGGTACCAGCTTTAAATAAGTGCTGTAAAAATGTAATTTGTTGCTTTTCCAAAACTCATGTAAGCCCGTGGCTTTGATAATTGCTTTAGGGATAAGATGCACCGACTTTAATTTAATTTTCAGAACTCGGGTGGTTGTCCGGCTATAAAAAAAAAAAGCCCCAGTTGCCTGCAGGTTCAGATTTGCAGGAACGGAGAGGCTTCAATCTTCATAGGGCAACTCTTTCTGCCCCCTGTGTGATTGTAACCGCTGACTCCACAGATTCTATTTAACCTTTTATGTCTCCCGGGAGATGGGGTGGATGGGAGAGTTGTTTTTTTTCGTTAAATGATCCTTTGCTATGAAGAACCATTGACTCTTGGGATTCCTGATCTGTCATATACAAGTTCACCTCAAATATCCTTCTCATTCACTATGTTTGGAGGAGTAAAACGTGCGGCACATTTTTTCTGTAAAAAAAAAAATATTTACGGTTCTATTCACATATTTGCATTACTCCTGGGAAATACAGTGAGGTCCAAACATAAGCACCGGCAATGATGTGCAATGAGACATCAGGGGTATGTAAACGAGCAAAAAAATATATATTTTCTTCCTAAAATACATGTAATACAGAAGCCTCCATGACGTAAAAGTTTAGAAAAATTATTCAGACGAGTGTCCTATATGGATGTGTGCCGTCCACGGACTGCACAGGGAGAGCACACACAGCCATTATAGCCAATGTGCCAGTGCACATACCTATGATCTGCATGGAAAAAAATCGCCGCATGCATGCACTACTTTGGTCCAATTTCTGAATCAGACTAGTGCATGGAAATGGCCAGCAGCTCCTGCACTCGTCCAGTTTTTGCATTGCTGTCGGAACCCGGCCTAAAAGACCTTTTTGTACGAGGATTGGATCTTTGATTGGAAAGTGTACTTCCTTATATTTTTTAATAGGATTTTTTTTGTGCTATTTCTGATTATAAGTATTTCTGGACTTGAAAAGGTTAAATTAAAAGACATTTGGTTTATAAATAATTCCACTTGCAAAATGTACTTTCCTTTATTTTAGTGTGGATTAATAGTTATAATTTTTAGATATACCTCATAGGCCATCAGTATTGTGTACCATTTGTCTTCCAATTATCTAAATAAATAAATATACAATAGAAACAAAATTTACCCATTTGCTACTAGCGGATCTGTATATAATCAAGATGTGAAAATGCAGCGAGGTGAAACCCAACTATTAGGTCTCATTAAAAGGGGTTATCCAACTTTTTTAAGCTTCAAAACAGCTGCAAATGCTAGACAACGGCGTTGAGTAAAAAGACTCACAGGACTGTGGTCATGTAATCATCTTGATAGTCCATGGCTGCCAAACCACTTCTCGGCCAGGGTCCTGAAAATCGTTTTCCTCAACTCTATTAGACAACAAAAAACCTAAAAACTACTCACCTCTTCCACGGCTGATCCTGCGCATACGTACTGCCAGTTTTCTCTATCTTTGCTATCAGTGGCCACTTGCAGTTCTAATGACATCATGGCTCTCATCATTGAGTGATGTTGCCAGTAGTACAGCACATCACCTTAGAGGCCTCTAATTAGTAGTCACATGCTTTAGCTGGAAGAACCCTAGTGCTCCAGATATGTGCCTGTGAATGAAGAGACAAGCATTTTAATTTTTAACATTTTCAACTAATTTTAAAAGACTTTTGTTTTTAAGTTGAATAACACATTTAAAGCACGTTCAAGGATATAGTCACACTATAGCAACTATTATCAGAATATGGGCTGCTTAACTACCCCCTAAAATAGAAATTAAAAACGGTCTTCAATTCATTTCCGTGACGCCCTTGGCAATCTTTGGCAGCCTTATATTTGCAGATTTCTCTCTTTTTGGACCTCCAGAGTGGAAGAGATTAAGTAAAGAGATGTCTGCTCTCTTTATTGTAGTTTATTAGAGTTATGAAAAGAAATTATGATATATCTTAATGCAACCTGAAAGCACCACTCCATTTTTTTTTACGGTAGCACTGGAGTGGTGCTGCTATTCTAAGTTCCCTGTCCCCAGTGTTATACTTACCAGTCTTCGTCTTCTCCTTCTCTTGCCACCGCTCCTGTCGGCCTCCAGTAGTTTGTGACCTGTCAGATTGCTCTAGTGTTTGCTGGGCGATCCGGACGTCACAACTCAATGTAAGCCTATTAGAGCCAGAACGAAGCCAGAACAAGGCTCTTATAGGTTTACATTGAGAACTTATGACTGTTACCTCTGATTTCCGGCCAGTCTCAAGATGGCTGATCGGGACCAGAGAGGCACTGAGAAAAGCTGAAGAAGGCAGCTGGTAAGTATAACACTAGGGTCAGAGAACTAAAATTAATAGCATCACTCCAATGTGAAATTAAAAATAAAAATGCTGGAGTGGGGCTTTACCTCTTCCTTTCTGAAGGGGTGAACAAGGGACCCCCATTCTCCCGAGAGTCAAACCCTCACCTTTCAAACATTTACTGCACATGCAATCGATTTGACATAAATATCCTGTATTTTAAAGTCTTTTTTATGTTTTATTATACTCCTTGACAGTGGTAGATTCTAAAAATGTGGCCCACATTCCAAACAAAGTTTTTCATTTCTGCCCCTGAAGTTCATATGTTGCTAGTTAAGGACCTTGGATTTAAACTGTGGAAATGTTCCACAAAAGACAATTTTTTGCAGATGTTACTGCTGCAGTTTTTTCCCACAATAAACAAAAGCATGAAAAGAAATTCTCAACATAATAAAGTGCAATCAAATCTTCAGGGTATGTTCCAATGTAATGAATTTGTTGCTTATTTCCTGCTGTGTATTTGCGGTCAGAAAATCCATATTGTATTACAGTAATTGTCTTGTGGATGAGATTTTACCAAATGTCATCCAAACACTACATAAGAAGGTGCACTGAAAATTGACCTGTGGTGTGGATTTTTAATCCATATTATGTCAATTCATGCTAAGGATGTGCAGAGGATGAAATATGGGGCAAATTTACAGCATTTCCACAAGAAATTCCGCAAGAAGGTTTAATGCAGGTATTCCCGCTGTGGATTTTGCTGCAGAAATTCTGCAACATATCTGTCCCAGTGATCAGGGAGGATCACTGGGACATATATGTTGCAGAATTTCTGCAGCAAAATCCACAGCGGGAATACCTGCATTAAGCTTTCTTGGCTAGCTCCACCTTTCTGCCTAATTATTATTTTATCATTTTGGTCATGATGACAAAACATTTAATTTTGATTCTAAGCTCCCAGTAATGTTTGCTGCATCCTAGCTCCCCGTTCTCACCACTGCGCTGACAGTAAACATCTACATTATGTTGTTGTTATTGATTAATGATTTGATATATAGAGACATCTCGAGTATACAGTGAGATGTCTGCCTCCTCTTTGTTGTGTTACACAAAGGCAGGACGCTGCAGAAAGGTAACAATTTCAGATTGTCGTCTTTTGAGTGGAAGAACCTGCCATTGTGGAATATAAGCGATCACCTATTTTGGCAACATTGGGCTTTATCTGTGCAGAGTCCATAATCAATTGTATGAATACAAGCTGTATGATAATTACCTCTCCCGCTCTGTCACTCGCTCGTTACAGAGGAAAGCAGGTGGCAAAGAGGCAGCGGTGACAAATTACCAGGATATCGGAAATTGCATCTGTCAGGAAGGGTCATGGGGGGGGATGTGAATGATCGCGTTGTTTTTTCCCAGAATACCTCAGGGCTTACAAATATCAGAAGAATGATAAACTGGACTGGGCCTTCTGTAACACTGAGTTTTCTGGGCTTGGCCATAGATTTACGGATAACTTGGCTCAACTATCAGTAATAGACATTCGTGTAATGATTCTTATTAGAACTGGAGATAAGCAAAGTCATAGATTGATTAGCAACTTGGCCACCATAATAACACATTAATCAATTGATTTGGCACGTTTTTTATTCATTTTTGCAGATTTACCATGAGTAATTGGTAAATCGGATATATATTCTCCCACTTGGTGTCGACGGCCAGCATTATCTAGTTACCTATAATTTCCAGCACTGATCTGTTCTGACTGACGTTGTAATGCTCAATTACTAAGCGAGCGACGGATCTGACCGCACATATCCGGTGTCTTGCTTAGCAAAACCACAAAGGATACAAATTATTAATATTGATACAAGTGGTGTTAATGTAGCACGTTCACTGTCTCAGGATCTGATGGAAGCTGAAATTGAACATTGTCTGATTAGTAATTATTGTTTTACCTCTCTCCAGGTAATTGCCGAAGAGGACTGTAGGGGTTTAATTGCTATTAGATAATTGATCACATAAATGCAGAGTACTGTAAGCGTGCTAGCTGCAAAGCTAATGGAACAGACCGGCAAAGTGTCTAATATAAGGGATTTATAGTGGTGTTTATAAATATTCAGCTATGTCCTCTGCCTCTGAAAGGCAAAGAAGAGGGCTCTACCCATAGGTACCAGGCCGTAGGGTAGTGACTGATTCAGATGTATAAATGGACTGGCTAATGGTACATGTAGCCTGTGTGGCCAAAATGCCACCCTACTGTAAGCGACCTACTACTGCTCTTGCATAGGGACCTCTTTTGTCTATGGGCCCATTGCTGTCCAATAATGTGTCTGGGGCAGAAGCTATTTACTGCTTTGGGGGAGGTAGTGGCCCCCTTTCCTCTTGGGCCCTTGTGCAGCTGCACAGTTGCACCAATAGTACGTCCGCCCCTGCGCCTTGCATTACCTAATCTATGGTAGATGAGAACAAGACTTGGACAGCTAAGTCAAACCAGTTACTATCTACAATTCTGGCTTCATTGTTCGCCTTCTCTCTCCGGCCTCAGCTGGTACAGCTCACCCAAGATTGAAATTGTTAAACACCAGTGATGGTGCCATCAGTCCAAGCTGCAGCAATCAAAGTCAATGCCTCAAGGTGTTAAAAGCAGATTTCCCTTTCTATTAATATGAAGGAAATCTTAAGGATATTATCATAACATTTTGCCTGGCATGCCAAAATCGTTAATCTTCCATTGCACTGCAACAAAATAAACTCATTTACTGCTGCACACAAGTGATTATACTGACTGCTTGGCTGCTATAAATGTGATTTATTTCCACAGTAATTATACCGGTTGATTCGGTGAAAGTTGAATGGATGAAGCCCCGTTCTCCACCTCCCCCCCCTTCTCTCGTCTTTACATCAGAGCTTCACCAACGCAGCGTTCTGTTCAGATGCGGCTGGTATCGAGGTACTGCAAAGCTTTGAACTCCTACAGGAGGCATGACAAAAGAGTTTAATTAAAATAACAGGAGGATTAGGCAACAAATACATTACAGTAAAATTAACATCTGTATTATTGTGTTCTGCAGAAGTTTAGAATAACAACCCGTGTGGGAAGCGATAAGCCTCAAGTAGATTTGCCCCTGAGCAAAAGCAGAGTGGGGGTGAAAGAGGGTAGTGATCACATTGAGTAATGTGCCAAGGAGCAAGAAGAACGACTTCCATCCTCTACATAGTGCAGTCGTAGAAAGAAAACTTAAAGTAAATCCCCCCATCCAGAACAGGAGACCTCTGTGGTCTGTACTCACTAGTGCACAGAAGTAAGGTGTAATAGGCAAAGTGCATCATACCTCACTGATGATACATGTTTCTGGCTGATTTATAGACTTTTTATTACTTTCTAAAAAGACCTACGGTAAGTATTTAGTATAGTGCACATTTATCATGTCAGGCAGGCATGAGTTCTACATGCTCCCTAATGATTTAGTTGTATGTTTTGAATTATTTAAAAGTCATGGAACTGCTTTACTGAAAAAATGATAGATATGTTACAAAATATCTGAAAATGATTGCTTCTTCTACGGGAATAGTTTCTATATATAGTAGCATATGAAAACATGTGAGATAGCAGATTAAATAACTATTCCAATCATATTCCTGTTATATTCCCATTATATAGCGATCACTTCCTGATGCTGTGGACCCATGTAGATAAATAGTTGGAGGAGGCTTCCTTGCTAGACTTAGTTAAAGGATAGAGACACATTTTGGGCTTTTTTCTCTTAATGAATTGCATTCATAAAAATGTTTGCATTCGAGTTTCATTACAAATTTTAAAGCTCTACTTGAGCGTTGTTGTTTTTTTAATTTTACTGCTGGAGTGAGGTCACTAACGTAAATTCGCTGCCCCCAGTATTGCAGTATGCAGTCCATCGTTTGCAGGTTGGGACCTGCCGGATCGCTCCAGTGTTTGCTGGGTGATCTGGAAGTCAACCCCTAAATGTCAGTCTGTGAGAGTCAGAACAAGACTTTCATAGACTCTTATTGAGAGTTATAAACTTCTACCTCTGATTTTCAGTGAGTCAGAAGTTGTAGTTACAAGACGGCGGCACAGGACCTGAGCTGCGTCGAGAACGAACAGCTGAAGACTTCTGCTAGTAAGTACCATATATTACTAGGATCGGGGAATTAAGTGGCATCAACCCAGCGCTGAATTTAAAAAAAATGCTGAAGTGTTGCTTTAAACCATTTACTTTTTTTCCATCAACCTACTGGCTGTAGTATCCATACCCATCAACTTGCTCTAGGTAAAAATAATAAAATCAGTAAAAACAGTTGTGACCTGCTGGATGGCTACAGTGTTTGCTGGGTGAGCCAGAAGTCACAACGCAATGTAAGTCTATGACTGACCAGAAGTCAGAGGTAACAGTCACAAGCTCTAAAATGTAAGTGTATGAGAGCTTCATTCTGGCCTCATCCTGGCTCTCATAGATTTACATTGAGTTGTGACTTCTGGCTCGCCCAGCAAACATTGTAGCCATCCGGCAGGTCACAACCTGCAGAAGACCAACCGGAGTGGCGGTAAGAACAGATGAAAACAGCAGCTGGTGAGTGTAATACTAGGGGCAGGATACTTACATTAGTGACACCCAAGTACGGACTGGGGATGAAATTCAGCCCTGGCATTTGAAATCACACAGGCCCATTCTGTCCCCAACCCAAGCACCAGATCGGATATTACCCTGGATGGAGGAAAGGAAGATTTACTACAAGGCCAATATTTCTAATGATACCCGTGGCCTGCTGGGGTAAATGACGAAGTCAGCGACTTTGTGCTCGGTCACAACTCTTGACAGTATAGGTGGATTGAGAACACTGATTCTGTTAACAAGGTAGCAGAGAAGGCAGCCCACGACCATACAGACCCTACTGGAATTTGCCAGATGGCCAGTCCGGCCCTGGTGACACCACTCCAGCTGTAAAGTAAAAAAATTCTGCAGTGCTGTTTTAAAAACACTCCTTGCATACGCCCCTGAATCCTGTATGTACTGCATTCTTGGTAAAGACTTTAAAAATTAGTTCTGATAAAAAGATCCCGATCTCTTGAACTGTATGGCGTATAAAACAAACAAACAAAACACATACAGAATACTCAGGGGAGCAAAGAGAATAAAATAAATACTGCTCTAGTACTTCCTGAGAAAAAAAGAAAAGAACTAAGAAACGTAAAAGCTGAAGATGCATAATATCAGTACAGAAAGTGATAACACAATGCATTTAATATGCATTAAATAATTAACCAACATAAATATGCATCAAGGCGACATTTGAGGTATAGTTTTGACAATTAGCCGCAGTAGCCGCGTCACCTTGAGTAATGAAACAGCAGACTGCATGCAACGGGGAAAACAAAATGAAGCAAAGTTGCATATTGTGATTTTATTGTATCAGTTTTGTGGCCACTACAAGTCTTGCAGTAATCCTCTGTTTTATGCAGGAAAGGAATCTTTTATTAGTTCTGAATGCTGCTAGATTAAATCTTTCTCAGCCGTAAGTGTAAAGTGTTTACAAATCATATTCTTAACAGCAGAATGGAGATTTCCTTTAACTTAGGCTTTTTCCAGTACAGAACTGCTTGGCGTTTGTTATAGAGGCAATTTCTCATGTTTATTGGTCAGACACACATAACAGGGCTGGAGGTGTTCGTGTTCCCTGCGCTGCAGCATCGCACACCCACTCTACATGAGTATTATTTGGAGCAAAAAGTTGCTTATAGTTGATGCATAAATGATTATAGGATGTGTCAAATATTCGTTTAACGCTGTCAATCATCAGACAGTTTAAACACACCATACAATTTGGTTCACAGCTAGTGGCGATGAGAATGGAGGAAAAGCTTTTATAACACAGCACAAGGTTCCTCCCTACGTGTTTCACTTATGTTCTCGTCTTTTGTGACATTGCAGCCGTCATACACATGTAACACTCAATTCAGGAAATACAGTAAATTAATACTTGTTTTCATTGTTGATGTATAAGCCCCATAAAATATGAAGTGCATCTAATCTAGATTGTGCATAATATAGAAGTTTGTAGTGTATATTTTTAACTAGACTATTAAAATTCAAAGGAAACAAGAAATAAATTCAAGGATAAGAATTGGGTCATGTATTGACGAGGATAGTATCAGAAATAAATTTTACCTAATAGGAATAGTTATCACTGGTTTACTGCTTGGTTTCCAGTTTTCAATATTTATTGTTTGTTTTCTGGATGCTGTCTGCAATGAAACTGTTCATTCCATTTTTTCTGAATAGTGTATGATATGCTTTACAGCATAACCATCAGAACCCGATTCCCTTCTAAAAAGACAAACTCCTCAAGCAGTTCAGTGTCAGCTGTCTACATCTTTATTTTCCTTTTATCAGTGTGTAAACAGCTTAGCTTGGCTCAAACAGTACAGTGAAGTCCTCCATATACAAAAGATAGCTATCAGCCTAACTTAAGGCCCCGTCTCACATAGCGAGATCGCTAGCGAGATCGCTGCTGAGTCACAAGTTTTGTGACGCAACAGCGACCTCCATAGCGATCTCGCTATGTGTGACACGTACCAGCGATCAGGCCCCTGCTGCGAGATCGCTGGTCGTGTCGGAATGGCCTGGACCTTTTTTTGGTCGTTGAGGCCCCGCTGACATTGCTGAATCGGTGTGTGTGACACCGATCCAGCGATGTCTTCACTGGTAACCAGGGTAAACATCGGGTTACTAAGCGCAGGGCCGCGCTTAGTAACCCGATGTTTACCCTGGTTACCAGCGTAAATGTAAAAAAAAACAAACACTACATACTCGCCTTCTGATGTCCGTCAGGTCCCTTGCCGTCTGCTTCCTGCTCTCACTGACTGCCGGCCGTACAGTGAGAAGTGAGAGCACAGCAGTGACGTCACCGCTGCGCTCTCAGTGTACGGTGGCTCAGTCAGAGCAGGAAGCAGACGGCAAGGGACCTGGACACCGAAAGGCGAGTATGTACTGTTTGTTTTTTTTGGTAACCAGGGTAAACATCGGGTTACTAAGCGCGGCCCTGCGCTTAGTAACCCGATGTTTACCCTGGTTACCGGGTGCTGCAGGGGGACTTCGGCATCGTTGATGACAGTTTCAACGATGCCGAAGTCGTTCCCCTGATCGTTGGTCGCTGGGGAGAGCGGTCTGTGTGACAGCTCCCCAGCGACCACACAGCGACTTACCAACGATCACGGCCAGGTAGTATCGCTGGTCGTGATCGTTGGTAAATCGCTTAGTGAGACGGGGCCTTAGGCTGAACAACACCTATCTCTCCCAAGTCTCTGCAGAGCGCACCTGTCTGTGTTCTGAATGATAGAACTGCTAGCAGCAGCTTATCTCCCAGAGAATAAAAGGATTGGCCCTCTAAAATCGGGTTTGGTGGATCCTTCTCTCCCCCAACATCATCTATCGGGAAGAGATGGGAAGCCCCCATACACATTAAGGCTGTGTGCACACATAGCATATTTTTCGTGTTTTTTTCATGGTTTTTCGCTATAAAAACCTATAAAACCGCGAAAAAAACGCTTACATTAAGCATCCTATGTAATAGAATGCATTCCGCATTTTTTGTGCACATGCTGCATTTTTTCCTGAGCGGAATCGCATTCCAGAAAAAAACGCAGCATGTTCATTAAAATTGCGGAATCGCGGCGATTCTGCACCCATAGGAGTGCATTGATCTGCTTACTTCCCGCACGGGGCTGTGCACACCATGCGGGAAGCAAGCAGATCATGTGCGGTTGGTACCCAGGGTGGAGGAGAGGAGACTCTCCTCCACGGACTGGGCACCATATAATTGGTAAAAAATAAAGAACTAAAATAAAAAATAGTCCTATACTCACCCTCTGATGGCCCCCGAAGTGTTCCCGCCTCTCCGGTGCATGATCTCTCTTCCGTTCCTATAGATGATGTGGTTCAGGACCTGTGATGACGTCACTGTCTTGTGATTGGTCGCGTGACCGCTCATGTGACTCACGCAACCAATCACAAGACAGTGACCGCAGTCATCGCAGGCCCTTCACTGCACTCCAGCTATAGGAACGGACGCCGCTGAGGTCTGCAGGTGAGTATAACCATGATTTTTATTTTTTTTATTTTTAAACATTCGATCTTTTACTATAGATGCTGCATAGGCTGCATCTATAGTAAAAAGTTGGTCACACTTGTCAAACACTATGTTTGACAAGTGTGACCAACCTGTCAGTCAGTTTTCCAAGCGATGCTACAGATCGCTTGGAAAACTCTAGCATTCTGCAAGCTAATTATGCTTGCAAAACGCTAGTTTTCTGCGGGTATATGCATGCTAATTCTGCATGCGATATACCCGCGGCAGGAGGCGCAGAATTGCCGCGGAAATTTCCGCGGCAATTCTGCAACGTGTGAACTTAGCCTAAACTATGCCAACACTGCAAATATTAGCGAGTTTGGCCAATGTTAGTCTAATATGTGTGGGGGCCTGGTTCCTCATGCCCTGCTGCCAATTCAGCTAAGATAAGTGTCTGGTTTTTTTTGTCTCTGTGCACACATGCAGTGTGCTTTGCAATTCAGTGCAATTCATTGTGTTTTTGTCCAGCTTAGACTTTGTTTGGATTTTTCAGTCATGCTGGACTCTCAGGAGATGCAGATATACTTTCTATGTCTTTAGTTAGATGTAGAATATTTGTATTATCTGCTGTGGATATTTTTAGGATTTTAACCCCTTTCTGACATTAGACGTACTATCCCGTTGAGGTGGGGTGGGCCCGTATGACCGCCGACGGGATAGTACGTCATACGCGATCGGCCGCGCTCACGGGGGGAGCGCGGCCGATCGCGGCCGGGTGTCAGCTGCATATCGCAGCTGACATCCGGCACTATGTGCCAGGAGCGGTCACGGACCGCCCCCGGCACATTAACCCCCGGCACACCGCGATCAAACATGATCGCGGTGTACCGGCGGTATAGGGAAGCATCGCGCAGGGAGGGGGCTCCCTGCGGGCTTCCCTGAGACCCCCGGAGCAACGCGATGTGATCGCGTTGCTCCGAGGGTCTCCTACCTCCCTCCTCGCCGCAGGTCCCAGATCCAAGATGGCCGCGGCATCCGGGTCCTGCAGGGAGGGAGGTGGCTTACCGAGTGCCTGCTCAGAGCAGGCGTTGGTAAGCCTGCAGCCCTGCACAGCAGATCGTCGATCTGACAGAGTGCTGTGCACACTGTCAGATCAATGATCTGTAATGTCCCCCCCTGGGACAAAGTAAAAAAGTAAAAAAAAAATTCCCCACATGTGTGTAAAAAAAAATTTTAAAAAATATCCTAAATAAAGAAAAAAAATATATATTATTCCCATAAATACATTTCTTTAGCTAAATAAAATAAAAAAAACAATAAAGTACACATATTTAGTATCGCTGCGTCCGTAACGACCCAACCTATAAAACTGCCCCACTAGTTAACCCCTTCAGTAAACACCGTAAGAAAAAAAAAAAAAAACGAGGCAAAAAACAACGCTTTATTATCATACCGCCGAACAAAAAGTGGAATAACACGCGATAAAAAAGACGGATATAAATAACCATGGTACCGCTGAAAACGTCATCTTGTCCCGCAAAAAACGAGCCGCCATACAGCATCATCAGCAAAAAAATAAAAAAGTTATAGTCCTGAGAATAAAGCGATACCAAAATAATAATTTTTTCTATAAAATAGTTTTTATCGTATAAAAGCGCCAAAACATAAAAAAAATGATATAAATGAGATATCGCTGTAATCGTACTGACCCGACGAATAAAACTGCTTTATCAATTTTACCAAACGCGGAACGCTATAAACGCCTCCCCCAAAATAAATTGATGAATAGCTGGTTTTTGATCACTCTGCCTCACAAAAATCGGAATAAAAAGCGATCAAAAAATGTCACGTGTCCGAAAATGTTACCAATAAAAACGTCAACTCGTCCCGCAAAAAACAAGATCTCACATGACTCTGTGGACTCAAATATGGAAAAATTACAGCTCTCAAAATGTGGTAACGCAAAAAATATTTTTTGCAATGAAAAGCGTCTTTCAGTGTGTGACGGCTGCCAATCATAAAAATCCGCTAAAAAACCCGCTATAAAAGTAAATCAAACCCCCCTTCATCACCCCCTTAGTTAGGGAAAAATTAAAAAATTAAAAAATTTATTTATTTCCATTTTCCCATTAGGGTTAGGGTTAGGGCTAGAGTTAGGACTAGAGTTAGGGCTAGGGTTAGGGCAAGGGTTAGGGTTAGGGCTAGGGTTGGGGTTAGGGTTAGGGCTAGGGTTGGGGCTAGGGTTAGGGCTAGGGTTAGGGCTAGGGTTGGGGCTAGGGTTAGGGCTAGGGTTAGGGTTAGGGCTAGGGTTAGGGCTAGTGTTACGGCTAGTGTAGGGCTAGTGATAGGGCTAGGGTTATTGCTAGGGTTAGGGCTAGGGTTAGGGCTAGGGTTGAGGCTAGGGTTGGGGCTACAATTAGGGTTGGGGCTAAAGATAGGGTTAGGGTTTGGATTACATTTACGGTTGGGAATAGGGTTGGGTGTGTCTGGGTTAGAGGAGTGGTTAGGGTTACTGTTGGGATTAGGGTAAGGGGTGTGTTTGGATAAGGGTTTCAGTTATAATTGGGGGGTTTCCACTGTTTAGGCACATCAGGGGCTCTCCAAACGGGACATGGCATCCGATCTGAATTCCAGCCAATTCTGCGTTGAAAAAGGAAAACAGTGCTCCTTCCCTTCAGAGCTCTCCCGTGTGCCCAAACAGGGGTTTACCCCAACATATGGGGTATCAGCGTACTCAGGACAAATTGGACATCATCTTTTGGGGTCCAATTTCTCCTGCTACCCTTGGGAAAATACAAAACTGGGGGCCAAAAAATAAGTTTTGTGGGAAAAAAAAGATTTTTTATTTTCACGGCTCTGCGTTGTAAACTGTAGTGAAACACTTGGGGGTTCAAAGTTCTCACATCACATCTAGATAAGTTCCTTGGGGGGTCTAGTTTCCGATATGGGGTCACTTGTGGGGGGTTTGTACTGTTTGGGTACATCAGGGGCTCTGCAAATGCAACGTGACGCCTGCAGACCAATCCATTTAAGTCTGCATTCCAAATGGCGCTCCTTCCCTTCCGAGCTCTGTCATGCGCCCAAACAGTGGTTCCCCCCCACATATGGGGTATCAGCGTACTCAGGACAAATTGGACAACTTTTGGGGTCCAATTTATCCTGATACCCTTGTGAAAATACAAAACTGGTGGCTAAAAAATCATTTTTGTGAAAAAAAAAGGAATTTTTATTTTCACGGCTCTGCGTTATAAACTGTAGTGAAACACTTGGGGGTTCAAAGCTCTCAAAACACATCTAGATAAGTTCCTTAGGGGGTCTACTTTCCAAAATGGTGTCACTTGTGGGGGTTTTTAATGTTTAGGCACATCAGGGGCTCTCCAAACGCAACATGGCATCCCATCTTAATTCCAGTCAATTTTGCATTGAAAAGTAAAATAGCGCTCCTTCCCTTCCGAGCTCTGCTATGCGCCCAAACAGTGGTTTACCCCCACATATGGGGTATCGTCGTACTCAGGACAAATTGCACAACAACTTTTGTGGTCTAATTTCTTCTCTTACCCTTGGGGAAATTAAAAAATGGGGGCGAAAAGATCATTTTTGTGAAAAAATGTGATTTTTTATTTTTACGGCTCTGCATTATAAACTTCTGTGAAGCACTTGTTGGGTCAAAGTGCTCACCACACATCTAGATAAGTTCCTTAAGGGGTCTACTTTCCAAAATGGTGTCACTTGTGGGGGTTTTCAATGTTTAGGCACATCAGGGGCTCTCCAAACGCAACATGGCGTCCCATCTCAATTCCAGTCAATTTTGCATTGAAAAGTCAAATGGCGCTCCTTCCCTTCCGAGCTCTGCCCTGTGCCCAAACAATGGTTTACACCCACATATGGGGTATCAGCGTACTCAGGACAAATTGCACAACAATTTTTGGTGTCCAATTTCTTCTCTTACCCTTGGGAAAATAAAAATTTGGGGGCGAAAAGATCATTTTTGTGAAAAAATATGATTTTTTATTTTTACGGCTCTGCATTATAAACTTCTGTGAAGCACTTGTTGGGTCAAAGTGCTCACCACACATCTAGATAAGATCCTTAGGGGGTCTACTTTCCAAAATGGTGTCACTTGTGGGGGGTTTCAATGTTTAGGCACATCAGGGGCTCTCCAAATGCAACATGGCGTCCCATCTCAATTCCAGTCAATTTTGCATTGAAAAGTCAAATGGCGCTCCTTTCCTTCCGAGCTCTGCCATGCGCCCAAACAGTGGTTTACCCCCACATATGGGGTATCAGCGTACTCTGGACAAATTGTACAACAAATTTTGGGGTCTATTTTCTCCTGTTACCCTTGGTAAAATAAAACAAGTTGGAGCTGAAATAAATTTTTTGTGAAAAAAAGTTAAATGTTCATTTTTATTTAAACATTCCAAAAATTCCTGTGAAACACCTGAAGGGTTAATAAACTTCTTGAAAGTGGTTTTGAGTACCTTGAGGGGTGCAGTTTTTAGAATGGTGTCACACTTGGGTATTTTCTATCATATAGACCCCTCAAAATGACTTCAAATGAGATGTGGTCCCTAAAAAAAAAATGGTGTTGTAAAAATGAGAAATTGCTGGTCAACTTTTAACCCTTATAACTCCGTCACAAAAAAAAATGTTGGTTCCAAAATTGTGCTGATGTAAAGTAGACATGTGGGAAATGTTACTTATTAAGTATTTTGCGTGACATATGTCTGTGATTTAAGGGCATAAAAATTCAAAGTTGGAAAATTGCGAAATTTTCAAAATTTTCGCCAAATATTTGTTTTTTTTCACAAATAAACGCAAATTATATTGAAGAAATTTTACCACTATCATGAAGTACAATATGTCACGAGAAAACAGTGTCAGAATCGCCAAGATCCGTTGAAGCGTTCCAGAGTTATAACCTCATAAAGGGACAGTGGTCAGAATTGTAAAAATTGGCCCGGTCATTAACGTGCAAACCACCCTTGGGGGTGAAGGGGTTAATACTGACTGCTTAGAATTCTGTCCTATCCTTTTCTATTTAGCTAGAAGTGCCTCTTTTGCTAAATCCTGTTTTTCTGCCTGCGTGTGTCTTTCCTCTTATACTCACAGTCAATATTTGTGGGGGGCTGCCTATCCTTTGGGGTTCTGCTCTGAGGCAAGATAGAATTCCCATTTCCATCTATAGGGGTATTTAGTCCTCCGGCTGTGTCGAGGTGTCTAGGACTTGTTAGGTACATCCCACGGCTACTTCTAGTTGCGGTGTTAGTTTAGGGTTTGCGGTCAGTACAGGTACCACCTACTCCTGAGGAAGTCTCTCATGCAGCTCCAAGGTCACCGGATCATAACAGGGGCCTTAAGTGAATATTAGAAAACCTAGAGCTAGTGGAATGATTTTTCTTTCCCAGCCATTGTTCTGAAGACTAGTTACTTTGTAAAAAATGGAAATATTTCATATTGTTGCTTTTTATGGTTAGAATAAAATAGAATCTGAATTATGACAATACATCATGTAATGATTTAAATCCAAAGCTTAGTCTCACACATTCTACCAAAATACTGCAGTCCTGTTGACGTGGACTTTCACTAGGTTTACATTTGTACGTCTGTAGATATAGCATGCATGTATCGGATGTGTAAATTAAACACACATGCTAGCTTGCACTATATGTCGACCTACATCTGCTTAATTTTCTACATATATTAATATCATATGTAATATTTCCGTCTATGCCTATATACTATTTTTTTATTTTTTTTTTTATAGTATCTTGCACTTCAGGCATATACAGCAGATATGAAAAGTCTGCACACCTGTGTTAAAATGCCAGGTTCTTGTCATCTAAAAAAAAAATCCTTTCAGAACTTTTTCCACCTTTTAATGTCATCCATAATCTGCACAAACCGATTGAGAAATAAACAGAAATAATTGTGAGGGGAAAGAGAAAACTAATAAGTTAAAATAATGTCGCATAAGTTTAAATAAATAAATGGGGATGTAATTGTGCTCAGAATTAGCCAATCCTATGTAAACTCACTGGCTATTTAAGTCAGAAACGGCTGCACAGCTGCCATCATTTAAAGTGATTCTGAATGACCTCATTTAACCTCTGATTAACCTTTATTTTCCTGACATTTACTTAGCGGCATTTAACAGAAAAAAACATGATCCATAAACAGCTTACAACACAGCAAAGGGATCTCATTGTTGAAAGTCTTCAGTCAGGAGCCATGTACAAAAAACTTTCATTAGATACAGCATGGAAGACTGAGAAGACAGTTATCAAGTGGCTTAAATTTGGCATAACAACATTTCAAAAGATATTTTTAGCATAAACAGGGTCGGCGTTAAGGAGGGGCAAACTACACATCCTGGTAGCTTCAGGCGACTCTCCCTTTCTCATCATTCTATCGAGGACTATAGGGAGTGCATTATACCATATGGGAGCTGCATTATACTCTTATCAAGGACTATGGGTTGTGCATTGTTGGAGCGCCCCCAGACGCAGGGCCGCGGGGTACTCGGTATCGGGCCTCTCAGTCTCGGTCCCGGGGTTGTCACGGTGGCTAGACCCGGTCCGTGACCCTGCTAAGGGGCGTCCAATGAAAGGTGTGATGATGGTGCGTGGTGCAGGTAGCGTTGAATAACGAGGACACAGGGTTGCAGTCTCTTTACCTCTTTACTGAAGGCTTCAGGATCCTCAATCCAGAGCACTGCTAACAGGGCTGGCTGAGACCGGCCGGTCCGAAGGCACATCCAGAGTTCCCTTTGCAGGTGGAAATCAGTGCCTACCTTCTAGCGCCTGTGTCTTGTAGTACCTCCCTGCTGAGCACCACGGGATAGTCCTCACAACTATTGTGTCTGTTTCTGATGTCCTTTTCTCCGTCCCCCAGATGATATGGCTAGGATGCACCCGTATGACGGGGTAGGCCTGGAGTTATTCTGGGACCCTAGAGCCACCCCTCTCACACAATTGCCTCCTTTGTCTTCGTTAGGTGATTTAGGTGAGACAGCCAACCTATAGTCAACTGTCCCGCCGCTGTTTGAAGTAGTACGTAAAGTCTCTTACGTCCTCGGTGCTCCGGCCACCGGCTACGCGCCTCAGAAGGATGTTGCCACGGTCTTAAGGGCACGACTCATTCTGGTTCTATCTGCTCTGCGCTGTGATCTCGCTTCTCACTTCTCCGCAATATACTCCGCTTTCGTGTCCTTTCTTAGGAGTCTGCCGCTGTAACACTCAAGCACGGCTCCATAACATTCTGTCTGTTCTAGGCCGCTGTCAGAATCCCACCCCTGACAGCTCCTCTCTCGAGCTCTCCCTAGCTACTTTCTCCCTAACTTCCTGTCCAACCCCCAGTTTTACCAGAGTGTGAGGAGTGGCCTAATAAATAGAACCACCCCCCCTGGTGGCCGGAGTGTGGAGTGTAGTGTGTGTCTGTGATACCTGATCAGGTGAACTCCTTTAGTGCAATCAGATGTAACATCACTCCCCTTAGTGGCAGAGCGACATTACTGCAACGACCAGGACTCTGGGGCGCTGCATTATACTATATGTACTATATGGGGGCTGCATTATACTATATTGGGGACTATGGGATGCATTATACTACATGGAGGATTATGGGGTGTGCATTATACTATATGGAGGACTATGAATGTGCATTATACTATATGGAGGACTATGAGGGTGGATTATACAATATGGAGGACTATGGGGTGCATTATACTATGTGGAGGACTGTGGGGTGCATTATACTAAAGGAGCAAAATGCTGCCTATTCATCAAGTAATTGGATTGTTTATGTTGGAACAAAAATCATTGTTCTCAGCAACACATCGCCCATTCAAAACTGCAAATATGCTGCTGATACTGTATGGGTACAGATTGATCTATTAGTGATTTTTCTTTGTCCATCATTGTTTGAAATTCTGAGTAAAGAGGCCAGAAAACAAGTGCCGAATGACTTCAATATTGTCGATTGCGCTCATTTAACTGCCTGAACTCAGTGCATGTAAATACATCTAAAATGTTTTTTTGTGTGATGGTGCAATATGTGAGCATTTGCGACCCCATTTTAAACTTTTGCCCAGGGCCCCACTTTGTCTAAAACCGACCCTAGGCATGAAGCCAATACTACGCATAACTAAAAGAACATCATACCTACACTGAAGCATGGTGGAGACAGCATTTTTTGGGGCTGTTTTTTTGCCAGTTGGAACTTGGGCTTTAGTCCAAGTGGAGGGAATTATGTACCATTAGAAATATCAGTCAATTAAACAACAAAACCTTCAGGACGCAGCTAAAAAGCTGCAGATAAACAAGAATTTAAATTTACAGCACAACAGCAACCCTACGCGACCTCCAAATCAGCAAAAGAGTTGCTTCACCAGAAGAGGATCAAAGTTTTGGAATGGCCCTGACCTAAATCCAATAGAAAATCTGTGGGTGACCTGAAGAGGGAGCTGTACACAGACGATGCACCACAATTTGGCGCATTACTGTTAGGAAGAGTGAGCCAAAATTGCAAATTCTAGATGTGCCATGCTGATAGACTCCTACCCAAAAAGACAGAATGCTATGAAAAATACAAAGGTTGCTTCAACAAAGCATTAGTTTGTTAGTGTATATTTGTGCAATTAAATTATTTTAGTTCTTTATTTGTATTTTTCCAGCCGAACATATTTCAGTTTATTTTCAAATATTGTTGTATAAATTATAGGTGACATTAAAAGTGGAAAAAGCTGAGAAATGATCCTTCTTAGCAGGACTTTTACATGTTAAAAATCTGTAATTTTAATAGGGGGTGTATAGACTTTTCCATTTTACATCCAGTGGAATGCACTGTGTAAATGTGAACATAGCCCGGTTTAAGAAATAAATCAGCGGCTTGTAAAACATCTTCTGTAGTGTTCAGCCTTGTAACATAGTCCATTATAACTAGAGATCCAACAGGCAATATGGGGCACTCACAATGATGTAAAATAATATGTTGTTTCTTTATTGTGGTCTCTCTGCCTTACAGGGAATACGGAGACATATTGGAGCCAGTGTGTCCCAGTATTTCCTTACATGAAGAAACGATGTATGATTTTACATAGTGGTGAGTGCCCCTTATGGTCTTCCCCCTTATGTCCATCTCTCCTAATAATATGTCTGAAAACAGGTTATTAAAAGGATACTAGATTTATCAATATTGTCATGCGATCCACAAATTTGTGAGATGACCAAAATTATGTAAATTGTTCCAAATAAATCAAAATGGCACATCTGACATACAGGTGCTTCTCACAAAATTACAATATCATCAAAAAGTTAATTTATTTCAGTTCTTCAATCCAAAAAGTGAAACTCATATATTATATAGAGTCATTACAAACAGAGTGATCTATTTCAAGTGTTTATTTCTGTTAATGTTGATGATTATGGCTTACAGCCTATGAAAACCCAAAAGAAATTATCTCAGTAAATTAGAATATTTAACAAAAAACACCTGCAAAGGCTTCCTAAGCATTTAGAAAGGTCTTAGTCTGTGTCAGTAGCTCCACCATCATGGGGAAGACTGCTGACCTGACAGATGTCCAGAAGGCGTCATTGACACACTCCACAAGGAGGGGAAGCCACAAAAGTTTATTGCTAAAGAATCTGGCTGTTCACAGAGTGCTGGATCCAAGTATATTAATGGAAAGTGGAGAGGAAGGAAAAAGTGTGGTAGAAAAAGGTGCACAAGCAACCGGAATAACCAACCTCAGCCTTGAGAGGATTAAGAAAAGGCCATTCAAAAATTTGGGGGAGATTCACAAGGAGTGGACTGCTGCTGGAGTCATTGCTTCAAGAGCCACCACACACAGACGTATCCAGGACATGGGCTACAAGTGTCACATTCCTTGTGTCAGCCAATCATGACCAATAGACAACGCCAGAAGCGTCTTACCTGGGCCAAGGAGAAAAAGAACTGGACTGTTGTCAGTGGCCCAAGGTGTTGTTTTCAGATGAAAGTAAATTTTGCATTTCATTTGCAAATCAAGGTCCCAGAGTCTGGAGGAAGAGTGGAGAGGCCACAATCCAAGCTGCTGGAGGTCTAGTGTCCACAATCAGTGATGGTTTGGGAGCCATGTCATCTGCTGGTGTAGGTCCACTGTGTTTTATCAAGACCAAAGTCAGCGCAGCCGTCTACCAGGAAATTTTAGAGCACTTCATGGTTCCTTCTGCCTATGATATTCTAATTTTGTGAGAAGCACCCGTACCTTGCTCACTTATCTCAGCATGTTAGACGCTTTTCTTTCCCTTATGCCCCATAGTAGCACAAATAATGTGCAAAATAAAAATCATGGTCCTACCAGCCACATCTCCTTTTCTAAAACTATACAAATTATGGTGCAGTCTATGTATTCTGCTTGTTGTGCAATTGTAAGGCATTTTGCATAGTAATAATAAGGTCTGATAAGACTGTACTCGGTATTTGGGTATATAATGAATAATATTATAGGACAGTGATTGGGTTAAACACATGAAGTGTTGATGAGACAAGTTACAGTTTACAAATCTCATGTGATATCTCCCAACATTCACAGTTTAAGTGAAGCTTAGGTGATGAGGCTACCATCACACTGATTGTCTTTGTCGTGAATGAAATTTACAGGTGTTAGCGATCCACTTCTTTCCCAAATATTAACGGCTTGTGACCTTATCATAGCGAAAGTAGAAATCATGAGAAAGTGACAGCGGCAGAAGGCAAATACTGTTATTTTTAATCAACGCTGGAAATTGTTTTACCGTGCTGACGTCTTTCTCCTCCACTCCCCAGAGAGTCACAGTCTCCAGACACTCACTACTGTGCCGGCTATCCAACACATACATAGAATTCAATTAAATCCTGATAATCCCATATAATTTCTAGAGTCTGTAACATTACATGTGGAATCTAAAAAGTATAAGTATTTCTTATTTACTATGAGTGCCAATATATATCACTGTGGAATCACTATGCTTGATGTATTCTATAAAGACTGAATATTACTGCAGAAGTTAATAGTGTGTTATTTATACAATGTGGTAGATCAGCTCACTCAGCTGCACACGGAGGTAGTCAATGGAACACTGCTCCTTTAAGGATGCACTTGGTTTATTACTACATCATAAACCAAGTTAAGCACAAAAATAAATACGGCCTTTTGGACAAAATAGCAAAATAAAGCGGTAGCACTTCGTGCAGTCCTTGCACTATTGGGGGTCAGCCCACTCAGGGTTAACAATGTCCTTACACAAACACTATGTGCACAACACTCTCCTGGAGTCTTCCTCTCCAGGCCCTCAACAGCCCAGACTAACCCTGGCTATTTAAAGCCAGACCATGTGACTCTCCATCATGTGACTGATCACATGATCGTGACATCACACAGGTCCTGTAAAGACTATACAGGGGAGATATGTGGACATTCTCCCTTCTGCTCTATGAATGTCCACTAAAACCAGCCCATTATATAACTTGCAGTAAACCGACCCAACACCTAGTGTGCTGGAGGAAACTATTCTGGTTTTACATCACTGACGCCATCATGCACAGTGACACGTATCTCCCCACCATCACTTCACCAGTGACTCTGTCACAACAGTCATAGTAAAATGATCTGGACATGACATCATTATATATACAGTTGGTATAATTTACACAAGTCTTTGTGTGTGTGTGTGTGTGTGTGTGTGTGTATATATATATATATATATATATATATATATATATATATATATATATATATAGTGAAAACGGATCTTGCCAGTATTCAGTTTTTCTTTTTTAATAAATTTGCAAAAATGTCTACATTTCTGGGGGGGGTTTGAGTCAAGATGGGGTGCAGAGTGTACATTAATGAGAAAAAAAATGAACTTTTTTGAATTTACCAAATGGCTGCAATGAAACAAAGAGCGAAAAATTTAAAGGGGTCTGAATACTTTCCGTGCCCACTGTATCTATAATATATATATATATATATATATATATATATATATATATATATATATATACTAAAATATGAATGAAATGTGTTATCTTTAATTTTAGACCTTTTGGAGAACATTTCATCTTCAACTTGCTTAACTGTTCAGAGTAAGTCATTTTCATCAGGGGTGCAAAAACTTTTACATGCCACTGTACATGCCACCCTTTTTTACAGGGTTCTGCGCTGCTGGCAGTCAGTTCAGATTTTTACAGATTTTGTGTGGTAGCGATGCTTCAGACCAGCAGCTGTAGTTATCAGGGTTTCAGATATGTTTTCAGCACACTAGAATTTGATTCACTATTTGCCGTGAAATTGTATAATAATAACTATTCATGTGACAGTGCAGCGAGCAGAATGCTGTCCGCTCTAGCACAGCCTTTAAAATGCTGGATGTTCCAACAAGTAAAATACATTGAATCAGTCAATTTTTAGCCTTAAAGCTTTCAGCGTTTTATGAATCCTCACCGGTCACAATTGAATTTGTTTCACCTTCATTGTTATTAGCAGTATTTACATGCCCATTATAAGGGAAGCATTGTAAAATTTCCAAGCAAAATGGACATTTCTTTTTTTCCTGCTTTCTGCAGCAGATTTAAGAATGTCACTTACTGTAAATGTGTTTTTCACTAGTCCATACAATCCATTCACCACACGAAGAGATGCAGACTGACTTAGCCTTTTTGCATTTTATTACTAAAAACTCTCATTGCTTTATCCACTTACTACAGACTTAAAGTCCATTTACACTAGACAATTTTGTGGCATTAAATGACCACCAATCTGCAAATATTTAACTGGGCTTCAGATTCACGATTAACAATCTTTACTAGATTGTTCAGTGCTCATCGGCTGCCATCATTATTGACAGGGGAAGTCCAGTTTACAGAGGATGTTATGCTGCAAATAACAATGTTCTTTTGTGCAAACCAAAAGATTATCTCATCCAACGAACTAGCATTTGGCTAATTTATCTGATGATCGGCAGCGTGTTTCAACTGGAAAATCATCATGAAGCGAGCTCATCATTTTGAGAACCGCTACATCTACATCAGAGAAAATAAGGATTTGATTAAAATTGCAGCAAGCAGCCCAATAAGTGATACATGCCTGGACTCAGGGTCTCTGCCCCTACACCATGCTGCTGATTCCACAGCTATAACCTGCTGACCCTATCACAGTGATCAAAATGAAAAAAAATATATAGTAAATCAAACCCCCTTTATCGCCCCCTTAGGTAAAAAACAATAAAATTTTAAAAAATGTATTTTTATTAATTCTTTGCAGTTACTGTTGGGGTTAGAGCTAAGGTTAGGGTTGCGCTAGAATTAGGATTGGGCTAGGGTTAGGGTTGTGGCTAGGGTTAGGGTTAAAGTTAGAGCTAGGGTTAGGGTTGGAGATAGAGCTAGGGTTGGGCTAGGGTTGGGGCTAGGGTTAGGGTTGGGGCTACAGTTGTTTTGGGGTTACGGTTGAAGTTAGGGTGGTTTTGGGATTAAAGTTGTGGTTAGGGTTATGGTTGTGATTAGGGTTGGGATTAGGGTTAGGATTGAGATTAAGGTTAGGGGTGTGTTGAGGTTAGGGCTGTGTTAGGGTTGGAGTTAGAATTGGGAGGTTTCTACTGTTTAGATATATCAAGGGGTCTCCAAATGCGACATGGCGCCCGCCATTGATTCCAGCCAATTTTACTTTCAAAGAGTCAAACGATGCTCCCTCCCTTCTGAGCCCTGCCTTGCGCCCAAACAGTGGCTTTCCCCCACATACGGGGTATCGGCGTACTCAGGAAAAATTGCAAAACATATTTTTTGGTCCATTTTTTCCTGATACCCTTGTGAAAATAAAAAAGTTTATTGTTATTATTTTTTGTGTGAAAAAAAGTAAAATGTTAATTTTACCCTTCCACATTGCTTTAGTTCTTGTGAAGCACCTGAAGGGTTAATAAACTTCTTGAATGTGGTTTTGAGTACCTTGAGGAGTGCAGTTTTTAAAGTGGTGTCACTTTTGGGTATTTTCTGTCATATTGACCCCCCAAACTCACTTCAAATGTGATGTAGTCCCTAAAAAAATGGCTTTGTAAATTTTGTTGGAAAAATGAGACTTCGCTGGTAAAATTTTAACCCTTATAATGTCCTAATGGAAAAAAATAAGTCTCCAAAATTGTGCTGATGTAAAGTTTACATGTGGGAGATGTTATTTATTAACTTTTTTGTATGATATGACTCTCAAAATGTTTGCCAAATTTCCATTTTTTTTTTTCATAAACACAAGTCATTGAATAAATTTTCCACAAACATGAAGTACAATATGTCGCGAAAAATCAATCTCAGAATCCGTGGAATTCGTTGAAGCGTTCCAGAGCTATAACCTCATAAAGTGACACTGGTCAGAATTGCAAAAATTGGTTTGGTCATTAAGGTCAAAATTTGCTCTGTCACTAAGGGGTTAATGTGAATAAGGGGTTATGTTTGACCAGGGTTATTGATCAGAATATTAATATAATAACCCTTTAATATACTTAGGCTCAAATAATATGATGTTACAGCAGTAGGATCATTCACAGTGTGTGTACTGTGAGAATTTTTGTACTTTTGTGTTTTTGTATTGATGTTGTAATGTGTGTGTATCCATATTTAAAATTAAAAAGTTAAGTTTTATAATTTTATATTTTACTTCAATTGTTAATTAGACAGTGAATTTTTACTCCTGTGCCATTATATACCCAAAGAAACTGCTGGAGCCACAAATCACCTAAATTTGTTAATTTGATTGAAACAAATATTTAAAATAATTAGTTACAGTTGTACTCAAAAGTTTACATACCTCAGACTTTTTCTTCACTCATGGTTAGTGGTTGGTTGAAGCCATTTATTGTAAAACTACTGTGTTTTCTTTTTTTAAATCATAATGGCAACCCAAAACATCCAAATGACCCTGATCAAAAGTTTACACACCCTGGTGATTTTGGCCTGATAGCATGCACAGAGGTTGACAAATGAGTTTGAATGGCTACTAAAGGTAACATCCTCACCTGTTTGCTTGTAGTCAGTGTGTGTGCATAAAAGCTGAGTGAGTTTCTGGGATCCAGACAGACTCTTGCATCTTTCATCCAGCCACTGACTGTCTGGATTGTAAGTCATGGAGTAAGCAAAAGAATTGTCAACGGATCTACAGGAAAAGGTAGTTGAACTGTATAAAACAGGAAAGGGATACAAAAAGATATCCAAGGAATTGATAATGCCAGTCAGCAGCGTTCAAACTATGATTAACAAATAGAAAATCAGAGGCTCTGTAAAAACAAAACCACGGTCAGGTAGACCAACAAAAATGTCATCCACAACTGCCAGGAAAATTGTTTGGAATGCAAATTAAAACCCACAAATAATATCAGCTGAAATACAGGACTCTCTGAAAACTAGCGGTGTGGCTATTTCAAGATGCACAATAATGAGGCACTTGAACAAAAATGGGCTGCATGGTTGAGTCGCCAGAAGAAAGCTATTACTGCGCAAATGCCACAAAAAAATCCACAGCTGCAAAATATCTACAATACACAAAACAGCACAGAGACAAGCTTCAAAACTTCTGGGACAAGGCAATTTGGAGTGATGAGACCAAAATTGAACTTTTTGGCCACAACCATAAACGTTACGTTTAGAGAGAGGTCAACAATGCCTATGATGCAAGGAACACCATTCCTACTGTAAAGCACGGAGGTGGATCGCTGATGTTTTGTGGATGTGTGAGCTACAAAGGCACAGGAAACTTGGCCAAAGTTGAAGGAACGATGAATGCAGCACGTTATCAGCAAATTTGAAATCATCAGCCTGGAAGCAGCGCATGGGGCGTACTTGGACATTCCAACATGACAATGATCCAAAACACAAGGCCGTCGACCTGTCATTGGCTACAGCAGAACAAAGTGAAGTTTCTGGCGTGGTCTAATAAGGAAGAAAGAATAAAGAAGGAAAATCAATAGCCTATAGTGCATTAGGGTAAAGGTAAATCACATACAATTGGTTGTCATTTCTTTTTCCTAGACTTATGAAATACATGACATTAGGAGCTGAGTGACACCCCCTTGTGGTCATTTTGCTTGTCATCTAGAATTTTCAAAAAAAAGATGAACAAAGAAGCCTTTAGCAACCTCACACTGACAACTTCAAGTCAGTAGCTCGATTACTTGTATTTCTAGGTGATAGTTTAAGAGTAAATGCACTGTAAAATAAACTGAGATGCAGTGTAATAATAATAAAGGTTTATACTCTGTCAAGCCCTGGTACCGGAGGAGGTCTGATTGCCAGAAAACCTATTTCAGCCTAGACACTAATGGATGATGTTAGATGAGTTGTTCCCTTCTCAGAGTTCAGTTTGGCAAGTGCATATCATCCCTTGTAATAAGCCTGGGTAGCGGCTGCTCCCAAACTTTCCTGTGCATCATTAATCTTTCTTCATGAGGCTGGCACCGTCTGGATGTAAAATTAATTCTGTTTTGGAATCACGATGATACATGATTTGTCGATTAGATTTACATGTATCAGTTAAACCATGTAATCTAAAGCTTATCACTGGCTTGGCAGGATTTAAATACTGGACCCTGGCTGTGAAATTTCCAGGCATGAAAAATGAGCTGCCTGGCAGTGAAAGGGCAGAATTCATTAATTTGCCCAAATGCCTCCACCCCAACCACCCATCTCTTATTTTATCAAGTATGCTCCTACTTGGAAATGCCCAGACCTCTGTCTCCAGGTGAGAGCAACACTTCATTCTCAAGTATTACTTCATCAAACCCTAAAGACAGGTCCCCTCCTGTAAGCCGAAAGGAATGTGCGTTACTGACCAAATAATATGCCTGCACTGTTTGTATTAACCTTTCATGCAGATCTCACGTAAAGAATGCAGACGATAACACCTCTCTTCTGGTATTGAAGTGCAATAACGAAAAGGTGACAAAAGGGGGAAGGCTCATACTGAGCGAGTGACATCATCAATGAGTGAGACTTTCTCGTTGTGGGCAAAAAGCAAAAACAATATTATTTTACAGCATTTTCAGAGAAAGCACATTAAATGTAAGTCCTTGGCCCATGAGACTTTACAGTTTACAAAGTACTTACGTCTATTTTTTAGCAGTTCGCTTAAGAGACAACCATGAGATTCTATATAGAAAGTACATCTTCTTATAAATAAAAGGAATTTTTGTACAGAAGTTAATTGAGTGCAGCAAGCTCGAAAAAATGCATTAAGAGAATACGCACTTTCATTTTTTTATGCATTTTACTTTGGTATTTTAGTTTCATGTGCGTTGAGCTGAGATCTGAAATTTATTTGTGCCACTTTTAAACCTTTTCTACTTGTGGTTTAAGAGCCATACAGAAATATTTGCAAAGATCCATATGTCTCCTTCATATGTCCGAGTTTCAAGTACATGTGGTATCTGTTTTTTTCAAGGATACCACACGTACCCATTATAAGCTATGGTGCTATTCATATGTTCATGTTTCTACACAATCCATATGTTTCTGTGCAAAACACAAGGAGACATGTCCTTTTTTTTCTGGCAGTATGGATCACAACGGCCAATACAAGTCTATAGCTCCGTAAAAACCACATACAGGGTATCCGTATGCCATCCATGTGCTGTTTGGGTTTGCAAATTATAGGAGAAATTTGTCATTTATTTCTTCCTTTATCCATACCAGAAAAACACTGATAACCACATTGATGGTAAAAACGGACACACAGATGACACCCTGATGGAAAATACTGATAACACCGGTACCGTTTTTTCACGTACATGTTTTATGCGCATGTGTGAAGGAGGCCTTATACAGTGGCATGTAACGTTTTGGCACCCGTTGTCAAAACTACTGTTATTGTGAACAGTTAAACAAGTTGAAGATGAAATGATCTCTAACAAAGCTAAAGTTAAAGATTGCGCATTTCCTTTGTATTTTCGGCAAAAAATATATGTGTATAGTTTGTTTGTTTTTTTCATTTTAAAAATTACAAAAAGGAAATGGACCAGTTCAAAAGTTTGGGTACCCTTGAAGATTTGTGTGCTCAGATAATTTTGACCAAGGTTTCAGACCTTATTTAGTATGTTAAGGTAATGGCTTGTTCACGATCATCGTTAGGAAAGGCAAGGTGATGTAAATTTCCCAGCTTATAGGAACCCATTTATATTTCAACGACATCCAAAATGTATTTCTTTTTGGCACTTTAACATTACATGTTTCACATTTCGATCCAAATAATGGGTCGAGCACCGAAGAGATCCATATAAAACATGATTTTATTTAGTATTAAATTAAAACATAATAAAAAAGCAGATAATGTCACAATAGGGGGACACTAAGATCCGACTCAGATGATGGGCATACAGAAAGACCAGTATAGTAGATTATTAATTGTGGAAAATACACCAAATAAATGCATGTAAATTTAGCTAGATATTTACATCATCATTACAAAAGAAAGAGGTTCACATAAATTTTGCAGTCTCTGGCTCTCAGTAATAATACAGTCAAAAGCTGTCCTTTTATCAATATTTTGTATAAACACGGATAAATCCGAATTAGAGGCAGCTTTAAATTGACCCACCTTTTATATGATTATGAGAAGATCGTACTCTAACTACAGATAGACTGCTGAATAGCGTTTAATCCACAATTACTCCCATGACAGTGCATACCTTACACATTCGCTTTATATCTGCATATAAGTGCTGCCTTTGTGTTGCAGTTAAATGTTAGTGTGACTTGTTTAAATATGGACTAAAGTGTCTGGCAGGCTATAGTAAAATGCAGTGACACGCTGAATAAAGTGCTGTGCATTATGTACCTGGTAATAGGAGATTCGTGATAGCTCTGCTGCCTACGGTCTTAGCGTCCCCTCACCCCGACGCGCGTTTCGCCACCAGCTTCTTCCGAAAAATATATATACGAAAAAGTAGGTGACAGATTCCCTTTAAGCATGGAGGTAGATCAATCATACTTTGGGCTTGTGTTGCAGCCAATGGCACAGGGAACATTTCACGGGTAGAGGGAAGAATGGATTCAATGAAATTACAACAAATTCTTGATGTAAGTGTCGGGGTCGTAACGACAAATACCCTTCCTTCACCAGTCATTCCAAATTAAACTATAAGCATGTGGTACCGGGTAAGAATGAGTCAGTCAGGTAGCTGGTTCAATCTTAGTGCATGCTCGTGGATCCACACACGTGTGAAACTGTCACAGCAACTGGCTTTATTCTAAAATACACAATACTATATTGAGTGTTAGGGGAAGGCGTGCATTAGGCGGGGTTTCAGCAGCATACGTCCAGTGCTCAATCTCCTCCTGATTCGCTGGACGTCTTCTGGTGGATTCCTCCTCTTCTTTACTTCTCTAAGTTTCGATTTCCAAAGTAATGAATCTTAACCCTTCGGTCACTAAACTGAAACGAAACTGAACACTGGCGGCCATCTTTAAATACAATTACATTTGCATTAGCAGCAATTAGGAAAAACTTATTGTTTCACAGTATAAGAGTATGAAAGTATATAAGAAAGTATATTTTCACCTTGACATAAGCATAACACCAGCTGTAAAAAAGCTGAAATTGAAAAGAGGATGGCTTCTACAAATGGATAATGATCCTAAACACACGTCAAAACGTACAATAGATGACCTCAAAGGCGCAAGCTGAAGGTTTTTCAATGGCCCTCACAGTCCTCTGATATGAACATCATTGAAAATCTGTGGCTAGACCTCAAAATAGCAGAGAATGCAAGATGACCCAGGCATCTCACAGAACTAGAAGAATTTTCCAGGGAAGAATGCATGAAAATCCCTCAAACAAGAATTGAAAGACTCTTGTCTGGCTACAAAAAGCATTTACAAGCTGTGATACTTGCAAAAGGGGGTACTACTAGATACTAACCATGCACGGTACCCAAACTTTTGCTTCTGCCCATTTTCCTTTTTTGTAAGTTATAAAATGTAAAAGATGAAATATGTACTGCTTATATTTGTTTGCGTAAAATACAAAGGAAATGTGTCATCTTTACCATTAGGCCTTTTAGACATGATTTCAACTTGCTTAACTGTTCACAATAACAGTAATTTTGACCAGGGGTGCCCAAACTTTTACATGCCAATGTAGGTATTGGAACAAATTTTCATTGATCTCTAAAGTTGTGTGCCTTTTCAAGTTCACTTATAGATTTGGTTGATGGTGCGTTCATGTTTTTCAGTTTTATTAGTTTAGTTTACATCAAGAAAACAACATAGTGAAACAGACTGAAGAGTTATAACACCTCACACATTGTTGGGCTTCGCTCACAGGCTCCATGGCAAACCCGCCTTCTAATACAGTATCTCAGTCAAATGTATAAAATTACTGATCTCCAGATTACCCTGCAATCATACAACCATACATTCCAAATGAGTTGCACAATAGTTTGTGGCAAACACCATCTATGTCTGCCTTGTGTTAAAGCTTCAGTCTGATCACTTTTGCTTAAAGTTGAAGAATAATAGGGTTTTTATATACTTAGAAGGGACGGTATATCACTAGGATATGCCATCACTTCCTGATCAGTGGGGGTGCCATTTTTTTCCTGCACATCTGTGATACTCCCATGTGCCTGCTGTGCAGAATACTGGAGCACAGCCCTATTCCAAGATCAAAAGAATCAATACTCTTCCCTTCCTGCTGTGTTCTTATCTGGCTTTCACATCCACAGAAAATGTAAAATACAGCGTAACGTCTTTAAGATCTAAAATTGTAGTAAAAAAAAGTATTATGTTGTTTTAAAGGGAACCCGACGATCAATTCCATGGGCATGAATCAGACCCCGCCTGCATAACTGTAGCCAGTTATGTTTCATTCTGAAATGCCTCGGAGTGTTCCGAGAAATATAATTTAAAGTTCTGGTTGGTAAACATTAGGAGAGACCAGACTAGTGAAGTGCCATCTATGGTCGGCCTCTTCCCGCATTGCTCCAGGTGATTAATAGGTCTCTCCCAGGGGCGTAACTAGAATAGGTGCAGGGGTTGCAGTCGCACCCGGGCCCTGGAGCCTAGGGGGCCATAAAAGTCCCTTTGGCCTATAGAAAAAGACTATTGCTATTAAAGATTTAAAATATTTGGGAGCCCCGTTGGAACTTTCATATCGGGGCCCATGAGTTTCAAGTTACACCACTGGTCTCTCCCATGAGTCATTCATTCAAGGCAGTTACCACGATTCACTACATCCAAAATTACCATTGAGATAAGGTGAATACAGGATAAAGTGCAGGAGACAAATGTATAACAGCATCAACAATCGTTTCACATCCTCGGACTCTTTTTCATATCTCTCCCGATGTTTAAGCTATGTTTTTTCTAAAACACTCCGGTTGCAATCGAGCAGCAAGGCTCTGATTCATGTTGCCTGTGATTTAAGCAGCATGAATCGACTGAAAGGTTGCGCGTAAGCATTATTTTTAGTGGAAATGAAAATCTGTCATAGGAAATCTGATCTAGGTAAGGGTCTATTTATACTGCAAGATTACTGCGAGCAAGAGGAACACCTGTTTCATGATAATATTGCAGTTTAATCAGGCTGGTGATCACCCGATGAATGAGCAAAAATGCAACATTATGTTTTAGAATTCACAAAACTCTACTGGACTCATGTTGTCAAAAACTGTGGCAGGACCTGTCACTAGGACAGAAGTGGCCAGCTTTTGCTCTTATTCTTTTCACCCTGCTCCCAGGAGTAATCTGCTTAAAAAAAATTCCATAAATCTTGTGTTGTGAAAAGTTTGGCTTTTTTTAAGTAGGTGTTTTAATCTATTTACCCATGGTCTATGAAGAGTGGTAGTGATGAAGTTATATTTTCCTCATTTGTTGTGTCATATACAGTCATTGCTGAAAGTCTTGGCCCTCTTGAAGTTGTTCCAGAAAAATAAGTATTTCTCTCAGAAAATGATTGCAGTTACACATGTTTTGTTATATAGATGTTTATTTCATTTGTGTGTATTGGAACAATACAAAAAAAAATGAAAATGAAAGAAAATTGGACATAATTTCACACAAAACCTCAAAAATGGGCCGCTCAAAATTGTTGGCATCTTTCCAATATTCTGGGTACACAACTTTTGTTTCTAGCATGTGATGCTTGCTCAAACTCACATATGGCAAAATCACACCTGAAACCAGTTAAAAACGGGAGAAGTTGACTCAATCTTTGCATTGTGTGTGTGTGTGTGCCATACTAAAGATGGAGACAGAAAGAGGAGAAGCAAACTGTCTTAGGACTTACCAAATTTGTAGAAAAATATCAACAATCTCAAGGTTACAAGTCCATCTCCAGAGATTTTGATGTTCTGATGTTCCCTTGTCCACGGTGCGCAATGAAATCAGGACCCGTAGAAGCGCAATCGCGCGAAACGGCTGTCGTCCTTGCATTCCAAATGTGACTCCCCTGCTGAGGATGTTTTAAACTGTTTCAATAAAAATCGGATTTTACAGGATGGTGAGTGCCATCTTCATCTTTTCCCTTGCATGGACTTATGGCATTGTATTTCTTATGGATTGGCATTCCTTACATTTGTTTAGCTTTGTATTTTGTGCCAAAAATAAAACTTAATTGTATCAGAGGAAAGAAGCAAACTTTTGGATGCTGTGGTTTTTAAGTAGGATTTTAGGACTCTGGATCTCCATGGACAGTTTTGCCCATGAATATAATAATGTACAATGCTTCCATGTAATTGTGCCCTAGCAGGGGGCAGAATGCATATTGTATAGCAAATTGATGAGTATGCTGACATGTTTATTTAATTTTTTAATCTTCTTTATTGTTAACTCTGTATGACCAATCATTGTGCAATGCTAGGAACCTGGAGCCATCTTCCATTTCTTCCGAAGGATGTCAGCAAGCAGAAAATCACTTCTTGTAAGGATTTAAGGGGTTAAGGTACCTTCACACGAAACGACTTTGTAACGATATCGCTAGCGATCCGTGACGTTGCAGCGTCCTCGCTAGCGATATCGTTTCGTTTGACACGCAGCAGCGATCAGGATCCTGCTGTGATGTCGCTGGTCGCTGAATAAAGTCCAGAACTTTATTTGGTCGTCCGATCGCCGTGTATCATTGTGTTTGAAAGCAAAAGCAACGATACCAGCGATATTTTACACTGGTAACCAGGGTAAACATCGGGTTACCAAGCGCAGGGCCGCACTTAGTAACCCGATGTTTACCCTGGTTACCAGCGTAAAAGTAAAAAAAACAAACAGTACATACTCACCTGCGCGTCCCCCAGCGTCTGCTTCCTGACACTTACTGAGCGCCGGCCCTAAAGTGAAAGTGAAAGCACAGCGGTGACGTCACCGCTCTGCTGTTAGGGCCGGCGCTCAGTCAGTGCAGGAAGCGGACGCCGGGGGACGCGCAGGTGAGCATGTACTGTTTGTTTTTTTACTTTTACGCTGGTAACCAGGGTAAACATCGGGTTACTAAGCGCGGCCCTGCGCTTAGCAACCCGATGTTTACCCTGGTTTCCCGGGGACCTCGGCATCGTTGGTCGCTGGAGAGCGGTCTGTGTGACAGCTCCCCAGCGATCAAACAGCGACGCTGCAGCGATCGGCATCGTTGTCGCTATCGCTGCAGCGTCGCTTCGTGTGAAGGTACCTTTAGTGAATGTTGTCATTAATTAGGAGCAATATTCAGCAGCACCGTTAAGGAAGCTAATGCAGACACACACTTACAAACATTTCCCGCTGACTTGGTGCAAACATTCTCTGCCTAGTCATACCTCTCTAATCTGATCTCCTGCTGATTTGAGGTGTGGAAGCTGTAAAGTCAGCCAGAGTTCAGGCTGCAGGAATCATACTAGCTGTAGACAGGGAGTATGGCTTCATGCTACATCTCCCCTGCTTCATTTAACCCCACTTGGCCCCTAAACTGCTACAAACACCTCGTCTGGATGCCTCACATCACAGGCTCTTCAGAGGATAATGTCGATATGAATGTTTAGCACATGAAGTTACAATTGTCTTTTTCTGTGTTTTGTTGGTGGTTACAAAAAAACAAGACAAGCAAAACATTGAAAGAAAGCTGTTGGTATTTTCTTTGGATGTGTTTTTAAGCATTTAAACTTTAAATAAGCAAACCATCCCCAGTAAAAAGGCAGTTGAGTTGTCTCGTAAGCTCGGTTCAAAATAGTATTTAATAGTTTTTAAGGTTGAAGGTAGACTTCGGTCCATCAGGTTCAACCTATCGGAGTTCTTTTTTGTGTTGTCTTATTGGCACATAAAAATAGAACTCTTGCAAGAAATGGCTTCATGCAATGATAGACACAGATGCCATAAGACAAACCTATTAACTATAATTAGGTCCGTAAGATTTCCATTTCAATGGGCAACATTTTATTAGAAAAGATAGCACAGCATGCTGTGCTTTTTATATAAAAATGACAGAACTTACAACAGAGCATCCTAATGGAGCCTACAACACCAAGGGTGAATCCAGCCTTAGTTGTGTCAGTTAATGGGCGACATGGTGCATGCACATCACTTCAAAGCAATGTCTCACAAAAGCCTCTGGTTCTTATGACATGGAACTGATTACTGAAACTACAACATTTCTTGTGCACGCTTGGATAAACTTAAGGCAAGCCTGTGTAGCTTATATCTTAGAGAGGCAATCTACGGTACAGCAGATCGAACTTTCTGCGTAGCTACATGTACTTTTATTTATTTATTATGCTTTGCTTATATAGCGCTGTGATATTTTACAGCGCTTTACATACATTATCATACTTGTCCCCAATTGGGGCTCGCAATTTAGATTCCCTATCGGTATGTATTTGGAATGTGGGAGGAAACAGAAGAACCCGGAGGAAACCCACACAAACATAGGGAGAACACGCAAACTCCTTGCCGATGTTGTACTTTAAGGTTTGTCACCCAAATGAGAAGACATTTCCAAAGTAAAATGTAATAGAAAAGGAAGATAGTCAGAAGTGAAATCTACATAGATTCTGCTAAGAATACGTATTATTGTAGTGGAGAGTTAGGGCTTCATTTACTGGACGAAAAGCTGATAAGATGCCTCCATCTCTCTTGATTTTTTTCCTCTCATGGTGAAAGAGATAATGTTACTGGCTGGAGGTGCTAATCAAATATTTATCGAGAGAGTTGGGAAGTTTTAAACCTGCATATTATTGTTACGGTGTAGTCAAAGCACTCACCTTCTCTGCTGCTTTTAATGTTCTTTACATAATTTATGTCTGCATCTATTGATTCTGTTGGGCTGAAAGCCACTCTCTGGAAATACCAGGAAACCTTTCTGCTGCTGCTCCACTTATTGTGCCAGTCCATGTGTCCAAAGGCAACACCTAAAACTCTAGAGCGCCCAAAGACATGATCTGTCATTGGTTCTCTTCCTGCAACTACCAGTGTCACTGAAGTCAGTTACTCCTCTTCTTCTACAATACTAATAACTTATGGATCATTTCTAGACAGCGCTGACTAATTTGATTGTATTGTTTGACACTCGCCACCATAGATAATGACTTGACAGATTTAGAGTAGTTTCATGCAAAATGACTTTGGACCAACACTGACCGGCCAACTGACCACACTATTTATACAACAGAAGAGTACGATTCCTCTCTTAGCATATAATAATGTTTTACGTGACTGTTTATTGTTGTGATCATATCTATGGATGCCATTATTAAAAGCCTTTGAACTTTATTTATGGTGAAGACCATGAAGAATTCCTTCTAGAACAGAGACAAGAAATACATAGATCTTTAAACAGGTTATCCGGGTTTTTTTCTCATTTTCTTTCTTAGGCCGGGTTCACATTACGTCAATGGCAATGCGCTGACGGCATCCGTTACACAGCGGCACTAACGCTATGTAACGGATGCGTTAGTGCACCCATTGACTGCCACTATGTAGCGCATCGCTAACGCATGTCATAATCGGCATGCGTTAGCGATGTGCCGTTATTCTGTGATGGACACTCGGACTGCAGCATTTCCGGGTCCGTCACCGATGGCGTAGGTGGAGCATCTGCGCTATCGCGATCGCATAGCGCGATCTTTAAAAGGCACTAGCGTTGGTACAGTCCGTTTAACGCATGCGTTGAACTGACTGCACCAACGCAATGTGAACCCTGCCTTATGCTATGCACTTATCGGCAGGTAGTTGCTAACTTATCTGCCCGGGCTGACCTGCAACGATCTCTCCCAGCTCAGAGTGGTCATGGACTGCTCCTGCCGGCAACTCTGTGACATCACTTCAACAGAGCATTTCCTTCTCTCCTGCTCCACTCTGTCGACAGGGCATGACTGCCGATGTCATGTTAATTGACAGCCGGCTCCCCGCTTCGTTAAGCTGAGGCAACTAAAGGTCATGTGGTAGATGAAAATGAACTGCTCAGTTTGCTGTGTTGACATCAGCAGGAACAGGAAAAGAGCAATCAAAAGTACAAAGATGCGGAGTGAATAGTAGGATGATAAATGTATTTGGCAACTTCTTTTCACAAGTTTTGAGTCCACAGAACTTTTGGAAAAATGATTGTAGGACAACCCCTTTAAATATATGAATGGAGGATACTTGCAAGATAAGCCCAGATGGAAATTACTAAAAATAATATGTTCTGAAAGCTCATGAGGATAAAGACCTTCTTAGAGATGTCTGGATCTATGAACCTTGAACTAAACACCAGAAGAAATAGAGCTCACTGCTATATCGATCTTCGCGTCCTTTTGGGTTTTGTTGACATCACACAGCTGACACGGTGGGGGTCTCAGATTAACGCCCCCTCTAATAATATATTGTGTTGTCTCAATATTGTTAGAACATATTTAAAGCTCCAATATTTCTTTAAATTAAAATTCTTATCACTTTCACCTCAGCACTGACGAAAACTGTAATTTTCCAGCTTCCTAAAAAGTTATACAGTATGCGGCTTTATATTTTTATGAATTTACAGTTTTCTAACAGAATTTTCCTGTACAGATCACTGCCATTTGTACAGTTAAACTGAAAATGTGTTATGCTTTTCCTTTTTGAATAACCAGGTATCGGAGCATGTTTTCCATGTGCAGTATTTGTGTTTGTGATTTCACGAGCTGTCGCCTGCTCTGCGCTCTCCAGTCCGTGGAGTGATGTTATTCCTGTACACAGCTTGTTTCTCCCAGAGACAGCTCCCGACCTGTTTACTCCGTTTCTTTTTTTTTTTTTTGCTGATATTGAATCTGTCAAGTGTGTTTGCTCCTGTGTAGAGTACAAACCTGCCATAACCTGCGCACTCACTATTGTTATGCTGTGCTGAGCCCCAGTGAAGCCCTGGTCACACCTGCCGACAGCTCACGTCATGTCATTCGGTGGCTTTGGGGAGTTTCCAGCTGGGATTGTTAGGTGCTGCTTGTGTTGTGATGCTGATGTCATGTCTATAGTAATGAAGTCCAGGCATCCAAGCTTCTGCTGGTAATTACAGGTGTTATATTACCAGTGTATGAGAATGAGGTAGATTACCAGTGTATAAGAATGAGGTAGTGCTCTTCTCGTTAAGTGGCAGAGCGTGCCAACAGCTAATTCCTCTCTTGTGAAAATTAAGCGCCTTATTCTGGAACACATTCCTGCAGGCAGCCAATGAAGAGTGGAGAGAGAAATCTCAAAGGCTTGGATTAAAAGGTTCAGAACATTTATGAAATATTTTTTTTGTCCATATATAATCTACACTATCCACTCTTCACGAACCCATCACTAATTGTTCCCAAACATAAATAACACCTAACCTATGTAGACAAACATTAATTCTGCTTTTAGACAGGTTACTAGGGCTACTAAATCAGGTTGGAACGCAACACTGTAAAATACGGTCCTGTGAATTGAACAACTTGGTAGGAGACAATTTTAGGACTTTGTTTATCATTATCTAGATCGCTATACAGTGAGAGCGCTGTAATAAGAGGAGGGGGAAAAAATAATAAATTACTGATAGGGGTTTGTTATAAATCTCCAAAAATAATGGAAGCAATGGAGAATATCCTCGTAAAGCAAATAGATGAAGCTGCGACTCAAGGAGAAGTCATTATTATGGGGGACTTCAACTACCCTGAAATAGATTGGGGAACAGAAACCTGCAGTTCCAGCAAAGGTAATCGGTTTTTGACAACTATGAGAGACAATTACCTTTCACAGCTGGTTCAGGACCCAACAAGGAGGGGGGCACTGCTAGACCTAATATTAACCAACAGGCCAGACCGCATATCAAATATAAGGGTTGGGGGTCACTTGGGGACTAGTGATCATAAAATAATAAGTTTTCATGTAACCTTTAATAAGATGGGTAGAAGGGGGGTGACAAGGACACTAAACTTCAGGAGGGCAAATTTCCAACGGATGAGAGAGGATCTTGGTGCAATTAACTGAGACGATATCCTGAGACACAAAAATACACAAAGAAAATGGGAGACGTTTATTAGCATCCTGGATAGGACCTGTGCACAGTATATACCGTATGGGAATAAGCATACTAGAAATAGGAGGAAACCAATATGGCTAAATAGAGCTGTTAGGGGCGCAATAAGGAACAAAAAGAAAGCATTTAGAGAATTAAAGGAAGTAGGTAGTGATGAGGCATTAAATAAATACAGAAAATTAAATAAATTCTGTAAAAAGCAAATCAAGGCAGCAAAGATTGAGACAGAGAGACTCATTGCCAGAGAGAGTAAAAATAATCCCAAAATATTCTTTAACTATATAAATAGTAAGAAACTAAAAAATGACAGTGTTGGCCCCCTTAAAAATAGTCTGGGTGAAATGGTGGATGAGGATGAGGAAAAAGCCAATCTGCTAAATGACTTTTTTTCATCAGTATTTACAAACGAAAATCCCATGGCAGCCAATATGACTAGTGATAAAAATTCCCCATTAAATGTCAACTGCTTAACCCAGCAGGAAGTACAGCGGCGTCTAAAAATTACTAAAATTGACAAATCTCCGGGCCCAGATGGGATACACCCCCGAGTACTGCAGGAACTAAGTACAGTCATTGATAGACCATTATTTTTAATCTTTAAAGAGTCCATAATAACAGGGTCTGTACCACAGGAGTGGCGTATAGCAAATGTGGTGCCAATATTCAAAAAAGGGGCAAAAACTGAACTCGGTAATTATAGGCCAGTAAGTTTAACCTCTACTGTGGGTAAAATCCTGGAGGGCATTCTAAGGGATGCTATACTGGAGTATCTGAAGAGGAATAACCTCATGACCCAGTATCAGCATGGGTTTACTAGGGACCGCTCATGTCAGACTAATTTGATCAGCTTCTATGAAGAGGTAAGTTCCGGACTGGACCAAGGGAACCCAGTGGACGTAGTGTATATGGACTTTTCCAAAGCTTTTGATACGGTGCCACACAAAAGGTTGATACATAAAATGAGAGTAATGGGGATAGGGGAAAATATGTGTAAGTGGGTTGAGAGCTGGCTCAGGGATAGGAAACAAAGGGTGGTTATTAATGGAGCACACTCGGACTGGGTCGCGGTTAGCAGTGGGGTACCACAGGGGTCAGTATTGGGCCCTCTTCTTTTTAACATATTTATTAATGACCTTGTAGGGGGCATTCAGAGTAGAATTTCAATATTTGCAGATGACACTAAACTCTGTAGGGTAATCAATACAGGGGAGGACAATTTTATATTACAGGATGATTTATGTAAACTAGAAGCTTGGGCTGATAAATGGCAAATGAGTTTTAATGGGGATAAATGTAAGGTCATGCACTTGGGTAGAAGTAATAAGATGTATAACTATGTGCTTAATTCTAAAACTCTGGGCAAAACCATCAATGAAAAAGACCTGGGTGTATGGGTGGATGACAGACTCATATTCAGTGGCCAGTGTCAGGCAGCTGCTACAAAGGCAAATAAAATAATGGGATGTATTAAAAGAGGCATAGATGCTCATGAGGAGAACATAATTTTACCTCTATACAAGTCACTAGTTCGACCACACTTAGAATACTGTGCACAGTTCTGGTCTCCGGTGTATAAGAAAGACATAGCTGAACTAGAGCGGGTGCAGAGAAGAGCGACCAAGGTTATTAGAGGACTGGGGGGTCTGCAATACCAAGATAGGTTATTACACTTGGGGCTATTTAGTTTGGAAAAACGAAGACTAAGGGGTGATCTTATTTTAATGTATAAATATATGAGGGGACAGTACAAAGACCTTTCTGATGATCTTTTTAATCATAGACCGGTGACAGGGACAAGGAGGCATCCTCTACGTCTGGAGGAAAGAAGGTTTAAGCATAATAACAGACGCGGATTCTTTACTGTAAGAGCAGTGAGACTATGGAACTCTCTGCCGTATGATGTTGTAATGAGTGATTCATTAATTAAATTTAAGAGGGGACTGGATACCTTTCTGGAAAAGTATAATATTACAGGGTATATACACTAGATTCCTTGATAAGGCGTTGATCCAGGGAACTAGTCTGATTGCCGTATGTGGAGTCGGGAAGGAATTTTTTTCCCCATGGTGGAGTTACTCCTTGCCACATGGGTTTTTTTTGCCTTCCTCTGGATCAACATGTTAGGGCATGTTAGGTTAGGCTATGGGTTGAACTAGATGGACTTAAAGTCTTCCTTCAACCTCAATAACTATGTAACTATGTAACTATGTAATAGCTTCCCCCTGCTCCAGGACCGACATCCTGTCCAGCACACATGCTGCAGAGCAGGATGTCAGTCAAAGAGTAGGGGAGTGATTCGACTATGTAGTGAGCAGACTCATTACTGCCCTGGCCACTACCCGATGGCTGGAAGTGAGCAAATGCAGGGAGAACATAACTTCCTTTTCTCCCTGCAGCCTCGCTTCCCAATACACTGCTACACATTTTTAAAACTGTATTTATCTGCAGATTAACACTAAGGCTGCAGGTAAATACCATTTTTTTGCAGTATAAAACTCGAAGGACAAAAAGCACAATAGGGTTTTATCTCGGATAACAAGTGATGATAGATGAGAACCTACTCACCTGGTAGGGGGTTATGTATCCACAACCACTTATTGACTGCTGCAGACCCAGAGGAAGGAGAGCTGATTGCTGGAAGAAGAGAAGGGGTTAAACCTGCCCTTTAGTGATCTGTAGTTTGTCCTGAAGAAGAAGATTTAGTGTAACTTCAAAACGCGTTGACAATAAACTACTTACCCATTTTATCAAGTTCTCTGGCTTAACATGTCCATTTGGCAGCACAAGTTTAAACCCCTTCTCTTCCTCCAGCAATTGTTTTTTTAAGGCAAATTCTTTTTAAAATGAAGGATTCGGTGCATGATTTTCTTTAATGGATTGATCTTTACCGTAGTAAGTTAGTAGAAGGAACTATTTAAAGTGGGTATTTCCCACCCATATGCCCCTTATAGTTTTAAGCATAATATCCCTTTGACCTTACCATTATCCTCCGCTACAGTATGCACTTAAGGAGGCTGCTCCTCCAATATCTAGCAGATCGCTGAAACTCCTACTCCTGCCCTAATCAGCGGATACCAGAAGGAGAGCTCAATATTCATTTTAACAGCGAAGAAGCAGAATCACGCTGTATCCTGTTAAGATCAACAGTTAGTTTCATTGGATGTGCGAAGTGTGCTAGAGCAAGAGAGGCTCTCTGTTCTGGTTAACCGAGGGGCGTCTTAATGGAGGACCCCATCTATTTTCTTACCGTGTTCTAATGGGCAGACATTACTTTCTTCACCACCAGTCAGCATCCTTTCCTGGGTTATAAGAAAGTAGGCCATTATCTTCTGTGCACCTTGTTTTTTTCTACACGTGACGACCTTGAACAAGCTCCAATGCAATCGGACAAGCAGAAAAGTGTAATTAGCAACTATGGTTTCCGATTTGCAGCAGTTAAGTGAGAACGAGTCTTGTACACAGGCACTTTTATTTATGTAGCTTCTCTGTCATTATTTTTTTTGCCAAGCTGCCGAGAGAAAAAGGTTTTGTGACCTAGATAAGAATGAGCCTGGTGAGCAATGTACGCTTGATCCCAACTGCTACTTGCAATATGTGTGATGGAGGAAAATGAATGGGTCTCAGTGTGTGTCAGACAACAAGAAAATTAGGCTTGTGAATCATGGTCCAGAGAACGTTCTATACTTCTCTGATCATTAATTTAATGCTGCTACATGCATGATGAAGAGAGTCTCAGTCGCATTTGTCCTCATCACTGTTTAGACGAGGTTCACTTGCAATGTAGGATTTCACTCTCAATGAATAATGAGCTTTATTACATTTATGAGATGGAAAGACTTTTTGAATATTTTTTTTAAATAGTTTGAAGTCAGAATTAAAATATAGCTCTGCTTTAAGGCACGAATTTATGGTTCAAATCTATATGTTGATTAGGGCTGCCAATATGTTCTTTTCCTTATGTTGTGCTGATCTGGAGGTACGATGACTTACACTGCAGCCACATCCAGAGCAGCAGTTAACATTCTTATTTTGGTGCACTAATTTTACACCAGGTACTGTAGCTTTATGCTGATAGTTACCTACATCTCCAACAATATAAGGTCAACATTTTCTGTACATATATAGGAATTATCTCATAAAGACGATCTTTGCTCATTTGCCTTGCTAGGGCACCTGGATGTCATCAAAGGACCCACCTTAGAGCCCTACTTTATAATCCTTCCAGACAAGCATATATTCGATCAGTGTGTTGTCTTTGTGCTCAATGGACAGCATAGTAGCTGAATAATAGCCTGTGTGCTTTAGGCTACTTTCACACTTGCGTCGGTACGGGGCCGTCGCCATGCGTCGGCCCGACGTACCGACGCACGTTGTGAAATAAATGCACAACGGGGGCAGCGGATGCAGTTTTTCAACGCATCCGCTGCCCCATTGTAATGTCCGGGGAGGAGGGGGCAGAGTTTCTGCTGCGCATGCGCGGTCGAAAATGGCGGACGCAACGCACAAAAAAAATTACATGGAACTTTTTTTGTGCCGACGGTCTGCCAAAACACGACGCATCCGTCGCACCACGGATGCATCGTGTGGCAATCCGTTGCAATGCGTCGCTAGTGCAAGTCTATGGAGAAAAAACGCACCCTGCGGGCAACTTTGCAGGATGCATTTTTTCTCCAAAATGATGCATTGCGACGTACGTCACACAGCGCTAGTGTGAAAGTAGCCTAAGCTATTTACTATATGGACCAATGATGCTTGAAAAAAAAATTGCAGCATGCACTAGTGTGATCCAGTTTACAGACCTGGCTAGTGCATGTTAAAGGGAACCTGTCACCCCCAAAATCGAATTCCAGAATGCTGTAGATAAGCACCTGATGCTGGTGGGCTTAGCTCACCTTCGATTTTGGGGGTGACAGGTTCCCTTTAATAGTAGGTATCTGGATGAGCAAACTGAGCAGCATACAGAGCCAGTCACTTGCAGACGTGAGTTTTAGTATGGCCGTGTGAACCTAGTTTTGAAGTTAAGAAAAGTGGACCCTAAACACTTATATACGTGACATATGGTAACATATAGAGCAGATATTCACTGTTCCCAACTTCAGCGCCGGCTCTCCTCTACTGCTCATGCCAATAGCTCCCATCACTGCTGCAGCCAATCACTGAGCTCAGTGGCTCTGCAGATGAACAAGGCACACACTGCCAAGCTCAGTGAGTGCCTGCAGCAGTGTTGTGCGCTGTCAATGTGATGTCACCGCTGCAGGGAGAATCATAGCACACGTGAGGAAAAGATGGAGAACAAAATTTCTCTATTCTTTGAGTCCACAGAAGTCAGATTGCACTCTGTCATTCGATTGCCGTCCAAGGATTTTCACACACCTATAGAATTCGATGAGTGTTTGCCATCCGATTTGCATTGCAAATCACAGCATAATACAATTTTTTTTCTCATGCCAAATTTCTATAAGAAACAAAAGGCTAATAAGCACTGCCCCATAGAATAAAATTTGCCTGAGTGCTATCCGATAAAACATCAGATAGCACTCGTTCGATTTATATGCTTGTGTGTGCAAGCCCTGAATATGACAGGGTTTTAGGTGTGGCATCCGTACCTAATCATCAGTCTTAATCTATGAACATGGCGTAAAACAGACTCCTGATCTGGTTGCTTTCAAAAAGGATTGTTTATCTGAGACCCCTCCATTGAAGAGTAAAATGATATTGAGATTTGGAGTTAGTCTTAAGAGAGTTTTTCACCTTCAAGTTTTCAATTACACAACTCATGGTCTGTTAAAAAAAAAAAAAAACAAAATCAGCCTTGTCTTATCCTTGCCAACCCAGCGTAGCATTCCTACTGCTGCCTCTGATCGATTTTGACATGGCTGTAGAGGTTAGCACTGCAGATTTGCAGCGCTAGGTCCTGGGTTCAAATCCCAGCAAGGACAAAAAATATGGAAGGAGTTTGTATTTTCTCCCAGTGTTCGCATGGGTTTCCTCCTGGTTTTCCGGTTTCCTCCCACACTACAAAGACATACTGGTAGGGAATGTAGATTGTGAGTTCCAATGAGGACAGTGATGATGATGATGACTGTAAAGCGCTGTGGTACTAATGGTGCTATACAAGTGAGGAGTAAAATAAATAAACCAGCACGCTACCTCTGCAACCAATCACTGAGCTCAGCAGTGATTGCGAGGCAGACTGCACAAGACCGTGAGAACTAGTGATTCGCTACCTAGCCTATGTTTTCGGCAAATTTATTGTAGCATTTTCCAGTTTACAGATGCCTCGCACACTGGTTTCAATTTTGCACTCTTTAGAGGTGGCAGCTAGTGTATTTTTCACCTTCTATTATATTTGATAGGACCGAGTTCAGAGTCCAGATAAACAATACTGTTGGAAAACGATGAAAAGTTATAAACTGCATGTGAAACATAAAAATTGCAACAGTTTATTGTTATCAGCGAGAACAAGACAGTGTGATGTGTCTTTGTCACAAATTGTTTTCAACAATGGGGAAAAGATATCAAACCTAAAAGATGTGTACTATATAGCAGGTAAAAGGATTGTATAACCAGAAAATACCGGGGATGGCCAAAAAGATACACGGAGGTTTACTGCTGGAACTTGTCAGCACTGGACAAATGAAATTACTGAGATTTTACAGATAAACAAGTCTCTGATCTCACGATTTCCAGTAATTTTACAGATTTGTCTTCTGTATATTTCATTATACTTGAATGATGCTGGGAAATTCTCATTCTCACATTACCTTTAGTTACCTGAAAGTAAACCACTTGAGTTATAGCACTGTAATTCACTGTACTTAGCATAAATGAGTACACCCCCTTTGAAATGTAAGCTTTGAATCGATATCTCATTAAATGCAAGAACAACTTCCAAAATTTTGGCAAGACTGAGTTTCATGGAACATTTTTTTAATCCATACCATAAATGTAAGGTTATTAATAACTTTCCTTAGAAAATCTTCAGCTTTACTCAAATTAGTTTATTAAGAAATAAATACATTCCTCATCAAAAACTACTACATTTAGTATTTTGTACAACCTCCATGGTTTTTAAGGACAGCACCAACTCTTCTAGGCCTGGAATGAATAAGTTGACGACATATTGCAACATCTATCTTTTTCCATTCTTCATGAATGAGCTCTTTTAGAGCCTGGATGTCGGATGGAGAGTGATGACAACTTGTCTGCTCAGAGTGCTCCATAGGTGTTGAGTTGGGTTCAGATCAGGAGACAGATGTTGCAATATATCCAGTCCTAAAAGACTTGGTGCCGTCCTTAAAAATCATGGAGGTCTTACAAAATACTACATGGAGTAGTTTTTGATGCTGGGTGTATTTGTTTTTAGTCAACTAATTTTCGTAAAACTAAAGATTTTGTAAAGAAAGTTATGTTACTAACCTTACATTTATGATATGGGGTACAAAAAAAGTTCTATAAAACTCAGTCTTGTCAAAATGTTGGAAATTGTTCTTGTGTGCAGTGAGATATTGATTAAAAGCTTGCTTTGCATAGTAGGTGTACTCATTTATGCTGAGCACTGTATGTCTACACTGTAAAAAATATATAACAAAAAATTACGAGTCTACGATATATGTTATAAACAATAACTTTCTGTCCTGCTTCAGATGAATGGAGAAGTAGCTGATGGCCGCTTTTACCTGTCTAGCACTGGGTAGGACCCCACCTTTTTGGTCTCGGAGCAGCTAGAATCTCATGTGGCATGAGTTCATTAGGGTGCTAGAAACAAATCTGACCGATGCTAATGTGATAATACCATGACAGCATCACACGGGCTACATTCACACATCTGTATGTTACGTCTGTATGGACTGGCCGCGGATCTGGTGTGCTGAACAGAACAGACTCATTGGCATATGTGAAGCCGACAAATTAGGGTCAGAAGACCCACCTCCAATCATTGCATTGCGGTCCATACCCAGACCGCTACACATGGATCTATGTTTCCGGCTTTACTCTAGATTTGTTGTCTGCACCAACTTCTGTTCCAACGCACCCTAACAACAATCTATTTGGCTGAGATTGAGTGACTGCAGCAAAGGTTGGATGGCATCGATTTCAGGATCTTAAGGTGTTTTCAGGAAAGTTATTTTAATTAATAAATGACAGGAACATACAAAAGCCATAAGAATAACTTTTGGGGGCATATGACCTTCATCACACCTGATTGTTCAAAATGTTACTCCACAGAACAGTAGTAGATAGACGTGGGTTGTGGTTAGTCAAGACGAGCTGGGTCAGAATGTGCATTCCAGCATAACCAGCCTTTGCTATATACAATCCAGGGCTTTACTACATCTAATATTCTGTGGTGTAACTTTTTGAACAATCTGGATTGATGAAAGTCACATGATTAAAAACTGTCACTTTGTTATTTCTTCTATCTTTAATGAATTAATGAAATTATAAATGAGAAATAAGATTGGATTGGTACGTGCTGCCAGATTTAAAAGAGATTCAGTTTGGAGTTAATCAGTTCTTTAAGAAGGACAACCTGTTTTTGGGGTCAACTCTAAAATGCATTGTCCCTTTAATAATGTGCAGATAACCTCTAAACTATATTCGTCCTATGGCACAGCAAATGTGACCAATAAATTGCTGAACAGAATGAATTTCCACCGACCATACGCTTTTGTCATTGTTTGATCTGACTACTCTTTTCTGGGGACTGATGGAATTCTTGGTATTTTTTTTTACTTTTGCTGCAGGAGATTACGACATTTCTAAAAGGCCTAAATTCTTTCTCAGCATAAAGCCTGTCCTTCACCTAGAAGCAATGTAACCAGCTGGATGAGGTTTATGTTCTCGTTACTAACACATCTCAGCACATGTGGAACATGCTTAATTTTTAATGCGCAGACATTTACTGTTTCCAATCAGCATACTCGTTCTACTTTGACCCCTGAGTAATTTCTACTTCCCAAAGACATTTAGTGGCAAAATGTGCGGGAAGGGAAATTATTGCAAGGTCACTTGTAGTGTTCTGGTATTAACAGAAGAATAAATTAGCCAATCCAAAGCCTTGAATAACAGTTAAAGGAGTTATTCGAGACGTTGCTTATTTTTTGATATGGGGCTAAGAATTTAAAGGCAGGTACTTGCTAACTACCTGCCTCTTCTGCCTGGCGCCACTCCTGCCGGCAACTCTGCAACTTCCAGTGACGTCACGTCAACAGATCAGATTCTAGTTTTATGCTCTGCTCTATCAATGGGGTGCTTTTGCCAAAGTGATGATGACTGAAAGCCTAACTGGGGAGCTGGCTGTCAATCAGCAGTGACACCCCATCGACAGAGCAGGAGGCACAGCTGCTCTGTTAATCTGAGGACCAATGATGCATGAAAATCGTTCTCAGGAGCAGTCCATATCCGCTCTGAGCTGGGAAAGATGGGCACCAAGCAAAACAGGCAGCTAGTTAGCAACTACCTGCCTGTAAGTTGTTAGCCACATAGCAAAAAATAAGCAAAGTCCCTCATAAACCGTTTAAGCTTCATTAATAATAATAATAATAATAATAATAATAATAATTTTATTTATATAGCGCCAACATATTCCGCAGCGCTTTATCATCATTATCAACCCTTCCAAGAAAAGCAACATATGACATTGGCCGTTAACAGAGCTGTAGAAAAGATGCTAATCTGTCGATGTAATGTCATCAGCAGTAAGGAATTCGCCGGCAGGAGCGGTCTGTGGCCGCTTTGAGCCAGCAGAGATTGGTGCCAGGCAAAACAGACAGGTAGTTAGCAACTACCTGCTTGGTAGTTTTTAGCCCCATCCATAGCAAAAAATTAATAAAGGTCCGAGATAAGCCCTTTAACAACAAAATAAAGATGAGCGGAGGAACATATGAAGTCACCACTCCATTTAGAAGGGGCATTTCATGGCCCTTTCTCAGGATGAGTGGGGGCCCAGCAGTCATACTCCCACCGATTAGAAAGTAAGCACCTAACCTATGGATAGCAGACAACTTCTATTTTTGGGAATACGGTAATCATTTAAGAGCAACAGCAGCTACAATTAGCTTCTTTTTTTGGAGGACTCATCTTGTGCAATGGGCACCATTTCCACTGTGGTGGCTGTGCAAAAGAATTTAATACTTTGGCACCTCTTAGTTGTTGGTGAGGTGCAGCTCTGGAGGTGATAGGTCATTATAAGATGCACAAGTCTTTTTTCTAGCTGCATAAAACTCTTGATTTTACAAACATAGTAGATTTTGCAATTAGACAACATCTCTATCCTGCGTTTGTGGGCTCCTGAGGTGCAGCTGCATTTCTACTGCTGTAACCTGCTGTTTAACATCGGTGCTAGTCTTTTCTTTCAGGATCCTAATAATAATGATGAGTGCATTATAAGTCTATAAGTCTTATACGTAAAAGCAGTATTATGTAATATTTCACAATCTGTCATTTAAATCCAGCATGGATTGTGCTTTTATTCTCATATTAATGGATGCCGGCTTGGTGAAGCTTGTTACACAGGATGGCGGGAGATGTGACCGCGGTCACTGCAATATCATTTGTATCCATTTTTTGCCAAATTGGTGACTGTGCAGGGAATTATTTGGGTCATCCCCGAGGATATATCTTTTTTTTTCAAACATTTTATTACATTAGGAGCTGGAGCATCAGGCATCTTCCGGGGAAGATTTATCTTTCATTCACAGTAATAGATGAGCAAGGAGAAGGAAGAGCTTCTCTCCTTGAGAGAGCCCCACCGTGGAAACGCCATTTAAAGTGTGAATCAGGATTTAAACCCTTTGTGAGTGATAGATTGCTGTTTCCTGAGCCCCTGGTGATTTCAGCTTTCAGCTTTACACATTCTCCAGATGAATGCTCTGTGCTGATTTCTGCTGTCTCTGGACACCAATTTTTCTGTGGCAGGGCTGAACAGAGTAGAGCATCTATCTACGGGATCCAGCACATAACCAGTAAAAAATATGACATCTTAAGCTGCCCTTGGATACCCAGTCTGATCCCATGGCCTAATGCACAGATATGTCTTTCTCCAGTCTGGAAAATCAGAATCCCAAAACAAATTGCATTGTACTACATAGAAAATTCCTGCTTTGTTTGTTCGTATTTTATTTTTTTTAATCACCTTTACGCTAACTGGATGTCTTACTATTTCAGCAGACAAATAAGCAAATGAAAAGCTTATGTTCTAATCTAAAACTAATCCATGTGGAGCTATGGATAGGAAAACTACAGTAAGGCTGGCTTCACATTACGTTTACAGCAGCCCGTTCAACACATACGGTAACGGGCTGCTGTAAACGTAAGTGCCGGTATGGCAGCACGCTAGCGCAGATACAGCATCTGCTAGCTCTATCTGCACTAGCAGTGACGGACCCGGAAACACTGCAGCCCGCGTCTCAGGGTCCACTCAATGACGGCACATCCCTAGCGCACGCCCATTGTGGGCGGGCGCTAGTGATGCGTCCGACATTGGAGTCAATGGCGGCGTTAAACAGACTACGTTACACCGCGTTATGCCGCTGTGTAACGTAGTCCGTCTAACGGACGCCAGCAACGCAGTGTGAACCCAGCCTAAAAGACAATCTAAGACCCTGATTCATCAAGACTGACATTTTGCATGCAAGTCTTGTGTGTGTTGGAGTAAGATGCGCCTAATACATTCAGAGGCGTTGCACTTCTTAATGAATTTGGTGCATGTTTTAGCTGCCGTGCACCACTGGCGTACATTACACTCATTTTATGCTGTAAGTTCAGTGATAGGAAACAAGGATGGTTATTAAAGGGAATCTGTCACCTACTTTTTCGTATATAAGCTGCGGCCACCGCCATCAGGGGCTTATCTGCAGCATTCTGTAATGCTGTAGATAAGCCCCCGATGTAACCTGAAAGATAACAAAAAGAACTTAGATTATACTCACCCAGGGGCGGTCCCGTTGCGATCTGGTCCGATGGTCATCCCGGTCCGGGTCCGGCGCCTCCCATCTTCATGCGATGACGTCCTCTTCTTTGCTTCCAGTCGCAGCTCCTGCATAGGAGTACTTTATCTGCCCTGTTGAGGGCAGCGTAAAATACTTAAGTGTGCAGGCGCTGGGCTTCTCGGACCTTTCTGAGCAATCAGCATGTGCGACTGAGCCAGCAGACGGGATGATGTCACTTCATCGTCTCTGCTGTGCGAATGTAAGTGCGACGGAGACAGGAGCCAAGTGTGGAGGAACTGGAGCGAGTTTTTTTTTTCATATGTGTATGTGGGTGCAATTACTGTACATAGGAGGCTATGTAGGGGCTCATACTGTATTTAGAGGCTATATGGGGGCTCATAATGTATATAGGAGGCTATGCAGGGGCTCACATTGTATATAGTGTTCTGTGTGGGTGCTCATATTGTAAATATGAGACTGTGAGGGTTCATACTGTATATAGAGAGGCTTTGTGATGGCTCATACTATATGCAGAGGACTATGTGGGCCTCACACTGTATATAAGAGCTTTGTGGTAGCTCATACTGTATACAGCGGCTATGTGAGGGCTAATATTGTTTATAGAAAGGCTATGTGGGGGCTAATACTCTATATAGGTGGTTATGTAGGGTTTTCATTTTGCATATAGAGAGGCTATGAGGGTGCTCACTATATTCAGTGGGCTGTGTGCGGGCTCATATGGTATATAGGGGGATGTCAGCATATTTAATTTTGCTCAATATTAATTGATACAATTAGCATAAAATATTTATAATTAATATGTTAATTTCAATATTGAGCAGAATTAATCTCAGCCTATTGGTTCGGCCCTCCATAACAGTCATGGTCTCTCATGTGGCCCTTCTGGAAAATTAAGAAGAGGAAAGATGGTTTAATCATTATCACAAAAGCAGATTCTTTACTGTTAGAGCAGTGAGACTAAGGTTATGATGCGTTTTATCTGTTAAATCTGCATCAGTCAGTCAATTATTGTATATCCTAATAACGCTTTCAAGCCTCCACATGTCTCAGGTTGACAGTGCGGACGTGGGAGCCGTGGACTTTAGTTGCCGAGTACAAAATCTAACAAGAATTTAGACATTTTGCATTTCTGCCAGATCCGTTATGGAAACAAGAACTGGGTACGAGCGTGTGTTCAGAAGGTAACAACCTGAATTAACCAGTCTCTCAGTTGTTGCCAAAGCTGCTTGGAGCCAGTCATGTAAAATAGTAATCACAAAGCATTAACCATTTGTTTCCTGGCTCCAAGACACATTATTTAGAGAGAAAAAAACAGCATTTGTCTCCAAAGAGTCAGCAGCGAAGTGCATCCATGCATCGCGGCTCTCCTCTGCACAGAATACAAAGGAGATAATGTCCACAGGAACAATTATCTTTAATGTACATGTCCTGACAGCACTCCCCATACACAACACAGCCGCACAGAGCCTTTGTCATCTGCTTCATGCTTAATAATTGCCCTAAAAAAAACACTGTGGTTTTTCATCCTGTTTAACTGAAAATTCAAATCCTAACTCTAAACACTTTGTGAGACCAATCACTTCATATTTTGTGAATTCAGAGCTTCAGACTTTGTTCTAGTGACTGTGTAATAATTTAACACTTTTTTTACTATTTTTTTTTGTGCCGTTCATTGGTGAACCTACATTAAACTGCATAAACAGTGATTTTCTAATGTGTCTATGCCATTCCCCAGCATATGACTTCTACTATTTTTTTTTTTATTTTAAAAGCATCCTTAATTCCAGGGAGCTATACACTTGAAAATGGTGGAAACAGTTAAAGTATATAACGTAATGATTTTTATTATTTTTTATAGCGCCATTTATACCATGGCGCTTTACATGTGAAAAAAGGGGCATACATAGACAAGTACAATTAACATGAGAAATACAAGGCACACACAAGAACAGAAGGAGGCAGGACCCTGCCCGCGAGGGCTCACATTCTACAGGGTATGGGTGAGGATACACTAGGAGAGGGTAGAGCTGGTCATGCGGTGGTTCAGTAGACTGAGGATCACTGCAGGTTTTAGGCTTGTCGGAAGAGGTGAGTCTTCAGGTTCCTTTTGAAGGTTTCCGTGGTAGGCGAAAGTCTGATGTGTTGGGGTAGGGAGTTCCAGAGTATGGGGGAAGCACGGGAAATGTCTTGTATGCGGTTGTGGGAGGAAGAGATAAGAGGGGAGTAGAGAAGGAGATCTTGAGAGGATCGAAGGTTGCGTGTAGACAAGTACCGGGTGACCATGTCACAGATGTATGGAGGAGACAGGTTGTGGTTGGCTTTGTATGTCATAGTTAGGGTTTTGACCTGGAGCCTCAGGAAAATAGGAAGCCAGTGAAGGGCTTGGCAGAGAGGAGAGACTGAGGAATAACAGGGAGACAGGTGGATTAGTCGGGCAGCAGAGTTTAGGATAGATTGGAGTGGTGCAAGAGTGCTAGAGTAGAGGCCAGAGAGTAGGAGGTTGCAGTAGTCAAGGTGGGAGATGATGAGGGCGTGCACGAGCGTTTTTACAGTTTCTTGGTCAAGGAATGTACGGATCTGGGAAATGTTTTTGAGTTGGAGTCGTCAGGAGGAGGCAAGGGCTTGGATATGTGGCTTGAAAGAGAGGGCAGAGTCGAGGATCACCCCGAGGCACCGAGCATGTGGGACTGGGGAAAGTGAGCAGCCATTGACATTGATGGATAGGTCTGGTGGAGGGATAGATTGAGATGGGGGAAAGATGATGAATTCTGTTTAGTCCATGTTCAGTTTTAGAAGCAAACAGAAAAGAAAGATGAAATAGCGGACAGACATTGTGGGATTTTGTTCAGTAAGGAGATGATGTCAGGTCCAGATAGGTAGATCTGCGTGTCATCGGCGTAGAGATGATGCTGCAGACCTTGGGATTCTATGAGCGGTTCAACATTTTATCAAACATACTGCATTACATATAAAACAAGTACAATAAACATGACTAAATGACATGGGGTAGCCTGAAATCTTCTGTCTCATTATTGGTTGAGGCCGCGACTCTCCCGTTGCTATTTTGCTCCTTATTCTTCCCAATGTAGTCAAGACCTCCACATTAAAACTTGTAATTGGTCACCACTTCACAATGACCAGCTTAAGCAGCATGATACAAAAATTAATAATTTTATTAATATTATGTTATGCTACCTAATGCTTGAATATAATGGCTAATATACAGTGGCATGCCGCACCAAGCTGCCTCCCCCGCTTGGTTTCTTACTTTCATCAGTATCTGCATTCTCAGGATCCAGATATCCTTAAATTCAATGGTGGAACAGGGAGTCTTTGGCTCCCTCTCCCACCATTCAGCCTGTGCAGCTAGGTTTCAGTGCATTAGACTCAAGGACATCACTAGATAGCCCACCTGCTGTGTGGTCCCTCAATACACATTACGCACAGTCCTTTCAGAAAACTGTGGGGTGAATGGTCATGTGGGGCATCATACAGTGGGACATGGCGCGGTTGTATATGGTGGGGAGCAGGGGAATCCCCCGGTGGGCCCTTGTGTAGCTATGGGCCCCCAACCCCATTGTATGAGCAATACTTGGCATAAATCGCTCAATTTACTCTGTACAAAGAAAGCAGCATATCATCCCTCATTAACCAAACTACCCAGTTAACTATTATATAGAAGTATAAGTAAATTTGTGATCGAGGGAAATGTAATATTTGCATGCAGGTGAAAGTGTATATCATACCTGGATCAGCAGCTCCTCCCATACTGGAAATGTAAACTTATTATATCTTTGTAAGGCTGCCTAACAGAAGCGGCATGATTTACTGCTTTTTATATTCTTTATAAAGCAAATTATATGGTGTTGATTCCCTTCTACTAATAAAAGTACAAGTTATAATAATCCCTATCGTAACATGTATTAGCAGTAGCTACTAGTCAACATACATAATTCTGCTCAATATAAAGTGATACAAATGACTAAATAATGATAAGCAGAATTACGTTCGGCCTGTTGGTTCAGCCCTCCACAGCAGCCACGAACAGTTTCTCATGTGGCTCCTTGGAAAAATGATTTGCCCACCACATCATTACAGTAAGGGTAAAATATCACAATCAATGAGTGTAATACGTACCTCGCAAATCCCAAATCCTGCCGTCTACACGAGGATTAAAGGGGTTGTCCAGTCCAAATCTATAAGTCCGCAGTCACTCTGTGAGACTGCAGACATGAATCTCCTCAGCGCATGCTCTGTTCTTTGTGGGGATTCGCTTGTTTTAGAGTATGAGTTAGGCCGGGATCACACATACGCGTGATACGGCCGAGTCTCGCAGGTTAAAAACAAGCTCCGGCACTCCGGAGCGGAGCGTGCGGCTCCATGTATTGCTGTGTGGCTGCACGCTCCGCTCCGGAGTGCCGGCGCCAGAGGAGGGATTTCACCTGCGAGACTCGGCCGTATCTTGCGTATGTGTGATCCTGGCCTTATATATACTCCCGGCCAGTGGGCGCAGCCTCACTCCATACACACTATGGAGCAAGGCCATTCCCCGGTTAGTGACACGGCAGGCTAGTGGGGTTGTGGTCAACTAGAGGGAGCGGCCTCGCTCCATACAAGTCTATGGAACTGAGGCCGCACCCACTGGCTGGGAGTATGTATAACTCATACGTACCTTCCAGTCCCGGGTCAGAAACTGGCGAATTCCCGCCGCGCACAGATTCATAAGTTTGCAGTCACACAGAGTGACTGCACACTTATCGATTTGGACCGGACAACTCGTTTAAAGGCACCCCCATACACTTTAGGCTAACATTGACTGAATCTGCTGATTGTTTACTGCGTATGGGCGCCTCTGACAGATGATTGTCAGGGGGAATAAGAATAAGACATGTTTGATCTCAGACTGCCATCCTCTAGCGATAAGCTGCCACCAGAGGAGTCCTGACAGCTGTTCTCTCGTAGGGTACAGGAGTGCTTGGCAGAACAAGTACTCTTATGCATTGGAAAGTTGGGCGCAGGGCTACTAGAGGAATATCCCTGCCAGATCCCTATTACCCTTCTGTAATATCTGACTTTTTCCAAAAAAATAGAATGACATAAAATGCCACGTTACTTGTGTACAGGTGTAGATGACATGTGGAGACCCAGCTTCCTTTGTGTATGTTTGGAAGTAATGGCCGGAGCAGAACCGCCCCTCCCCCCGCGGCGTAAGTGTAGGACAGCATGACCATGGGATGGAGGGAGGGGTTAGGGTTAATTGTGCAGGGGTTTATGGGAAGAAACAGGAAAGTTAACTGGTGGTGGGGGGAGTGGCCTGGTTAGTTCCCGCTCTCTGGGCAACTGGTGTGCACTTACTATGGCCGCCGTGGATCGACTCCTGGAGAGCCTGAGGGCTGCAGCGGCTGTGCACCCTCCAGGCTGGCTTGAGCAGCAAGTTGCTGGCATCGTTGGGAGCGGAGGGTCAGCGGCGGGGTCGGCGTCCCCGGTGAGCCGTTCACGCCAGACCAGGCCTCCGGAACGCCTGTCGCCCGACTTAGCTCCGCGGGCCCCCCGTCGGCGCAGGAGCCCATCAAGGGACCCTCCAGGCCAGGCGCCTCCGAGTCGCCGTGCCAGCGGGCCCCGGCCTGGGAGGAATCCTACTGCCCGGCGGGGTCCGTTGGCAGCTGCTAGGCCTTCGCCTCGCGCCATTGTGGGGACGGAGCCTGGACGAGCTGGACAGCGTGTGAGGCCTAATGCGTCGGGGGGCCGCGGCGGTGATGTCCCTGCTGCACGGCCTGCCTCTACATCGCCTGTGACCAGGAGAGGGAGCAGCGGTGGATCGGGCGGCCCAGGAGGACCAGTGGCTGGGCTGGCCACGTTTACTACGGCGGGGTCTGTCCCTGCAGCGGGGGTTATGGATATGGCGGCGGTGTCCCCCTTGGGGGATGTGAGCCCGGCCGCTTGGTCAGCATCACCGCAGTTGCAGCAGCCGTACGGAGGACAGCAGGCGGCGGTGTCTTCATCCCCAGCTTCTACAGCGCAGCAGGATCCTTCTCAGGCCTCCCGGTGGCAGTCTTCGCAGAATGGCACGGACGTACGTGGACAGCGGCGTCAGGACCCTGGGAATCCGGCTGGTGGGATCACAGCTCCCTCGCAGCCTGGTGAGTGTGCGTCTGTGTCTTTGTTATCTTCACAGCTTTTCTCCTCTCCTGTAGTTTCGGGGTTACAGGATGATTCAGGGCCCGTGCTTGGGACGAGTGTGTCGGGGGCGGCTGATGTGGGGGGTGTAGGTGCGGTGTTAACTAGTGTGAGGGATTTATTGGCTAGGTTGGAGAGGGGTATGGGTGATCAACGGCATTTGGCAGCGTAGATTGGCTCACAGAGGGGGATTGGGGGTGTTCGTGATGTGGCGGTAGGCCCCTGGGCTCCAGTTTTGGTTTCGGTTCAGACGGAGAAAGAGAAGGAGTGTCGTATATATTTGGATGATAGGGCTCATGGGGAGGTGTACGTCTGTTTTGAGGGACCTTTGGGGGCGCATCTTAAGAAGGAAGTGAGGGAAAAGATTGTTAAAGATGAGTATGTGGAAATATTTTCGCTGCTCCCTTTAGAAAAGTTTAACCTCGATAAGGGGAAGAAAGAGGACAGTAAGAAGGAGGAGGAGGAGAAACGCAGGTGGCTTTTGATTCCTCAAACTTTCATAAACTGGCTGCAGGCGTTCGCCATTCTGGCAAGCGTAATTGGTGAGAAGGCGCCGGAGAATTGTTCGGGCCTGTTTTGCTACATGGACTCTATTGAGGAGGCTCATAGGGTTTATGATGGGCAGGCTTGGCTGAGGTACGACGAGCAATTCCGGCAGCGGAAGGCTATACGTCCGACTCTTCGTTGGGACCAAAAGGATATTGGGCTCTGGCTTCGGGTGATGGCACAGTATAAGTTTGGTCATTCCTTTTAGGGGGGGGCCGGTGGTTCCGGTCAGAGCAGTCGGTCCAGTTTGGCAGGAACGTCGGGACAGTCCAGTCAGTCGGGGGGTCAAAAAGCGGGTTTATGTTGGCAGTTCAACGATGGGCAATGCAAGTTTGGGGTTAACTGCAAATTTAAGCACTTGTGTTCCCACTGCAGCGGGTCCTCTCACGGGGCTTCAAAATGTTTTAAAAAAGCGAAATCGAAGTCAGGGGACGGGAATTCTCATGGGGGCGACGCCGGTGAGGCTGGAAAAGATGGTCCCCTATCTAGATAGGTATCCCAAGGCAGAGGCATCGGTTTTGTTGTATCATGGTTTTCGGGATGGTTTTGTGATTCCTGCCCCTCCGTTTGCGGTTCCTCGGGTGCTTAAAAATTTGCAGTCAGCGGTGTTACACGGGGGGGGTGGTGTCAGAGAAGTTGAGGAAAGAGGTGGCGTTGGGGCGGATGTCCGGCCCCTTTGAGTCTCCCTCGTTTGTGGACCTGTGTTTTTCCCCGCTTGGTGTGGTCCCCAAGAAGGAAGCGGGTAAATTTCGTTTGATACACCACTTGTTTTATCCACGTGGGTTGTCTGTTAACGACGGTATCGCGCCGGAGCTTTGCTCGGTGGTTTACGCGTCTTTTGACGAAGCTATTGCGTGGGTTTGTAAGCTCGGACAAGGGGCCCTGTTGGCCAAAACGGATATTGAGGCGGCGTTTCGGTTGCTACCGGTGGATCCTGTTAGTGTTAGACTGTTGGGTTGTTTTTGGGAGGGGGGTTTCTACGTTGATAGGTGTTTGCCTATGGGTTGTTCCCTATTGTGCGCGTTGTTTGAGACGTTCAGTTCATTTTTGGAGTGGGTTGTTAAGGATGTTTCGGATTGCGATTCAGTTATACACTATTTGGATGATTTCCTGTGTGTAGGCCCGGCTGGGTCGGATCGTTGTTATCGGCTCTTGCGGGCTGTTGAATGGGTGTGTGAGCGTTTTGGGGTTCCCCTGGCGCCTGGTAAGACGGAAGGCCCGAGTACGTGTTTGAGTTTTTGGGTATTGTCATCGATACGGTTGAGTGGGAGTTTCGGCTGCCTGTGGACAAGATTGAGGGATTGCGTGAGGACTTGGCACGTGCGCAGCGTTTGAAGAAATTGACTTTGCGAGAGTTGCAATCGTTGCTTGGTAAACTCAATTTTGTTTGTCGGGTAATGCTGATGGGGAGAGTGTTTTCCAGGAGATTAGCGAGTGCTACGGCCGGAGTTCGTGCACCGCACCATTTTATTCGCTTGTCATCAGAGCCGAAGGAAGATTTGGCGGTCTGGAGTACCTTTTTGGGTTCGTATAATTGTCGGTCGTTGTTGATGGAAGGGGTGGTTGACAATGATTCGCTTGATTTGTTTACGGATGCAGGTGGTGGTAGTGGTTTTGGAGCTTACTTCAGAGGGCAGTGGTGTGCGGCACCTTGGCCTGCTGAGTGGATCGCGGCGGGGCTGGTTCATAATATCGCGTTATTGGAAATTTTTCCGATTTTGTTGGCGGTTCATTTGTGGAAGCATGAATTCCGTAACAGGAGCATTCGTTTTAACTGTGACAATATGGGGGTCGTGTGTGCAGTGAATGGATTAACGGCGTTGTCACCTCCTGTGGTGCGGGTTCTTCGATGACTGGTGTTAGCCTGTTTGGAGTTGAATTCACAGGTTACGGCGACTCATGTGCCTGGGGTGTGTAATTCAATAGCGGACTCTCTTTCTCGTTTCCAGTTCGAGCGTTTTTGGGTCTTGGCTCTGGAAGCAGAGACCGTCGGCTTGGATTGCCCTGTGGACCTTTGGATTGTGGCATCTGGGACGCTGAAGATTTGATACGGTCGTCGTTGGCTCCCAAAACTTGGGAGGCGTATCAAGCGGTTTGGTTGTCTTGGGAGAGGATGTTAGCAGCTTGCCCGGGTGCAGTTAGTTCCGATGACCAAGTGGGTGTTTTGCTGTCTTGGTTGAGTTGGGGTTTTTCGGAAGGTTGGTCGTGGACGAAGGTATCGCGCTTGCTGGCTGCTCTGGCATTTGGTTTTAAGTTGAGGGGGCAGCGGGATTTGTCCAAAGTGTTTTTGGTGAGGCAAGCGGTTAAAGGCTTCCGTAGGCAACACGGTGGGTTGGACTCACGGCGTCCGTGTCTTTTGCGATGTTGGAACGGTTGGGTGAGGCGTTGGGGACTTGCGGTTTGTCGGTTTTTGAGCATTGTTTGTTCCGATTGGCTTTTTCCTTCGCCTTTTTCGGTGCAATGAGGATCGGTGAGTTGGTGTCTCCTACCAAGAAAGTGGTTGGAGGGACTTTGGCGCGTGACGTGCTATTGTCGGAGGAGAGGGTGGAGTTCTGGTTACGTCGCTCAAAGACTGATCAGGTGGGCCGCGGAAGGAAGGTGGTGCTGGGTTCAGTCACTGGCTCGCGTATGTGTCCAGTTACCTGTTTGACAGTTTTTGGGGGGCTCATGCCTCTCAGGGCGGGATCGTTACTTTGTCATGAGGACGGTTCCTCTATGTCAAGGTTTCCGTTTTGCATGATTTTCAAAAAGGCGATTAATGAATTGGGGTTGGATGAGTCGCGTTTTACTCCTCATTCGTTTCGGATTGGGGCGGCAACGGATGCGGCTGTGGGCGGTTTGGATGTGGAAGTGATTAAACGTATTGGCAGATGGAAGTGGAATAGATACCGCAGTTATGTGAGGTGTTAGTGGGGTGTGATTAGGTCATCTGGCAAGGTCCTGTGTTATTGTTAATTGTTTTGTTCTACGGTGGGGATTTGAATACTTGTGTTTGTATTTTTCAGGTTTTTCACCTCTACTGGTGTGGATTTTCGGTCATTCCTATGTACACTGGGGAGCCCTGCGAGCTGACGTACGGTCGGAGGGTAGGCAACTGGGTTTCGATCAGTCGGTGGTGGTGGTTCGGTGGATTGGCTTTCGGGGCATGGCCTGGAACAGGGTCTTGAAGGAAATTCATGCTGCGGTAATTTTGGACAAGTTGCCAGATGTTTTGGTGTTACACGTGGGAGGTAATGATTTGGGGATACGCCACTTTCGAGAATTAATTAGGGATATAACGCAGGACCTGTTGCGGTTGTGGGTTTTATATCCTGGATTATCGGTGGTTTGGTCGGAGATTGTACGGCGTAAACGCTGGAGGAATATGCGGTCACTGGATAAAATCAACAAGGCCAGGATTAAGGTTAATAGGGCCGTGTCGGCTTTTGTGGCCAGGAATGGTGGAGTTGCCGTGAGGCATTTCGAGTTGGAAAAAGGGGATGGGGCGTTCTGGTTGGCAGACGGAGTGCATTTGAATGCTGTCGGGATTGATTTTTGGGCGCTTGGTCTGCAGGAAGGCGTTGAGAAGGCCATAGCGTTTCGTTTTGGTGGGGTCTCAGGTCTTTGAGGTATTCAAAGTCCCTCGTTGTGGTGGCTGGGTGGAGTCCTTGGAGTTGGTGGAAATTGGGTTGGGGGATCCATTGGCTTATGGCTCCTCTGGATTTAGTGGTAAACTGGTTTTGGATCTGGTGAATTGGTGGGGGGTTCCGGCAGGGGTGGTCGGTTCCCCGGGAATTGTAGCGTGAACAGTGAACCCTCTGGGGTTTTTGGTGCTCCCGAGCCAGGTGGTAACGGCTGGGAGTAATGTTGGTTTTGGTAACGTTCACACTATGCTGGGTTTTGATCACCAGATTCTTGGGAGCTCCAAGGACTCCTCCTAGTTTAAAGTTATTGGATGTTTATTTCATATATGTTTTGTTTATATTAAATAAAAAGGCTGCTGTGGCCGATATTATTCCAAATAATTATTTGTATGCAGTTTTTATTTCAGGTCAAGGGCATGGGACATGGGAAAGTCATTCGGTGGGTGGGGGTTGGTTCTGTCCTCTACCCCAACGGCTCGACATTACCAGGGTCATGTTTCTTTTGTAGATAAACAACTTTTGGCGTTTCTATCTCTTTTCGTCTGTACGGTAGGCTGCATGAATTGATATTGACTTATCGCCCATTGGGGAGAATATCGTAGTGATATGCTACTGACATCCCATCTTTTCTTTATTGGCAGTGGATTTAGAACAGAGTGTTATCCATTACGTAATCCAGGCTGCCATAAATAGTGTATTCTGCTTATGGTACCAGGAGAGACATTTGATTTTGCTGCTTCATTACAGGGTTGTTATTTTTATCTGATCGCTCTTAAGACAATGAGTCTGGTAATAACATTATGTTGGGAATTATTGCTTAAGCAATTCTGTTTTAATATTCTGTTCTCCTCTTTTTTTTTTTAATAAAATAGTTGTAATGACTGAGGGTTCTTGCGAGTGTCGTCGGAGCGAGAACAATACTTTTATTTGTCCCTTATGCGTATGAATAGGGCTGTTGTATCACAGATAGGTGCACGTGTTGTGTACACAGAGGCCGATGACACACAAAAATGACATCACACACTATAAATAGAAGCTTTGTGTTCTCGCCTGAAACTCTTTTTCTTGTCAGATAAACATTTCACAAAGATCTTCTTACAATAACTGTAGATGTTGGAGCGTTTAGGTTTCAACCAGAGCCGCCCTTCCTTGGCCTTGTGGACCAGCCGCTGTGCCTGCTCGTTGGCACCTGTGATTACGGTCGGCAGGAGGTTACTCTGGGTTCACATTTACGGGGCTGGAAGTATATGATAGCATTATTGCTTTTTGGGAAAGGAGTGATTCAAGCTGCTGATTTTAATACTCACATCTTTTGTTTGGAGAGGTCGGCGGCGTGAAATGAAAGTCTTAGACACTGCATGGCCCACGCTGCCTCCTTCAGTTGGCAGAGTAACCCTAAGAGCCTGAAACAAATGAGTTTAATTATTACAATTTATAGGGGATGTTTTCTGCTGTGAGAACTGTATCCAGCTAATAACTCGTGAGTTACAGTGTGCAAGTAAAGAGCGCTCTGCGGATTATACATTAACATAATTGTGTCGATTCTAAGTCCTCCTGCACCACTGGGAATTTAGCTGGGCTGATCAACTGGAGAAAGGCAGGTCTATGGACCAGTCCCAAAGGTGTTTTACGAGATATGAATGAAGGGCTGGTTCTTGTCCAACTACCGTCCTAATTAGTCCCCATTGCTGTAGACCCCTGGAGATTTCCATTTAGTGTCAATAAAAGAGACTGGCACTTCATCAACCTGCTGCTAGCAGCTCTGGAGTCAGGAATAGCTTCTGGGGCTGTGCTGATTACAGCAGCCCAGCAATGAGAAGATGCAATACCCTGGTGTATAAACAGCCGATGATGTATGAGAAAACTCGCTGATAACTTTAACCGCTAACTTTGTAAACTAAGAAGCAAACGGATTCCAAATAGAAAGTTGTTTGTCATAGGAAGGAATGTCCTGAACAAGCAGCCATACGTCTAAGCTTATTGCTGCACTGACAATACTGTTTGCATTGGTTTCCTGGACATATTTGCTTGGACTGTGTATCTATGGGAAAACATGGTGAATGAAATTTGCAGAATCTGCAATGGAGTAATTTATCAAAGATAAAATCATTAACTAATATAGCTTTTATTTTATTGGACTTTGCCCTGTGTGATACCTACTGTTAGTGAACCACCATATAGTGTACGTTCTTTCTGTGTTAATACTGCCATAAACTGTAAGCAAAGTTAGGTACAGCTCACCATAAGAGACATCTTAGAAGTGTTCGAAGCCCGTAAACGCTGCGTGGAACAACCGTGAACTAAAGATGATCCAGCTCAACGAACTGTGAACTTAGTCATGACTAAGGGTGGGCTGTCACCCGAAATGCGTTGATGTCGCATTTTGTATAGCTGTGTTCCTGATTTTATTGTCTGTCATGTAATTTGTGTGAATAAAAGCCTTTTCATAGTTTGTTGTGAAATAAAAGTACCAAATATTAACCCAATGATACCTCCATAGTGCTGCCTAAATAGCTGTGTTATAGAGTGGCACCACCAGGATACAAGCAACATGAAAATAATATATTGTACTGTGACTAAATAGTAGAGCAATGTAAATGCCATTATGCACTGCTTAAAGGGATAGTATGACTAAAAAAAAAAACAGTGTAAGAGCAGGAAATGTGTTAAAATAATAAAATTACCCCTACTTACTGCAGCAATTAAAGGGAACCTGACAGTTTATCTATGTATCACATTGGTGTATGTTTACAGCCGGGTATGTTTGGCTCTGAAATGCTGTGGCGGGAAACAAGCTGCAAAGGAGACTAGTTGGGCAGGGAGGTCAGAGCGTTTGACAGGTCGCTCCCTGTATGCGTGTATAGGAGAGACCTGTCACTCAAGAGGAGCAGGCGGGGAGAAGCCACCGGGGACCCTTCTGTCTGACTAGTCTCCACATTGCGCCTCTATCCCTGGCGGCTTTTAAAGTATCTATGTTTTTGAAAAGTCGCAGCATTTCAGAGTCAAACATACATGGCTGAGATCATACAGCCAGTATCTTATACGTGATGCCCGTAGTTCAGGCTGCATGTATCAGCTGTCAGATTCCCTTTAATCATTGAACTCAATGGCTCTTGTCGTCTAAATTAGTCGAGCCACTGAGCCTGATGATTAGCTGCAGAGGTCACATGAGAAATAGTTATGACGTCATCACTGCTACTTATTAACAAAGACCCGGGCAGTGACGGAGATGCAGCCCCAAACCTGGGAGGGAAAAGTTATTGTTGGAAAATCCATTTAATTCCTGATAATCAATTTCAAAGCTGCTGCAACTTTCATGACCGGTCTCTACATGGCACTCAAGCACAACAAAACTGCTTTCTGTTACATTTTTATTGATATGGGTTCCGATTGGATGAAAATCATTTAAATATTCTTACTTGTAAATGCACATTAGGGTATATTCAGACATGCAGTTGAGATGGAGTTAAAACCACCTCAAAATCTGTTTCAACAAAACTATGTGCAACTTTTTGGAAGCATTATTATTGTGATTTTTTGTCTTGTGTTTGGTGATGACTGCAACCATGGAACTTTTGAATAATTTGTTGAAAGACTCCAATGTTCACCATTATCCAACAACACCAAAATAAAGAGTGAATACTTCACATAATTAATCAAGTAATCACTTAATTAGATCGTGGGGGTTACATTTTAGTGCAGACTCTTGCAATCATCACCTGGCTTCTACCATCAGCATTCTGCAGAGTGAGCAGCGATACCCATGTGAGACCCTCATGCCATGACCATGTACAATTTAGTATTTTCCATTTTCAAAAAATTCACTGGGCAGAAAAATGGGTATACATTTGGGAAATGGTTACACAGATCCATGGGGAGCAGGAGGTGACTTCTTGTTGCTTGACGCCTGTACGGGTGTACTGTGCGGCACTGTTGTTTGGCTTCTGTCTGATATTTATGCTGAAGGATTTTCTCTATACATTTGTTATAAGTTTTGTACATTTTCTCTTATTTGATAACTCCCCGCCTTCCATGAGACTTGCCAAACTATTTCTTTTTTCTTACACAACTTCTTACTGTGATTTAATCCTCAGTTGGCAAGGAATGTTATCATTTTCTTGCACTCCTGTCCAAGACATAAAATTCTTTTTCTGTTATCAAAATTTAAGATGAATCCAAGAGAGTGAGAGACTTGGATAGCTCAAGAGCTAAAGTGCAATGATGTCTTTGAGAAGGTGAAAATAAATACTCTGAGAAAAAGTATGTAGACACGTGAGGCTCACATCCTGATTAACTCGCTGTCATTTTAAACCACGGACAACAATTGTTACAGCCGATGCTGCCGCTCCTACTCACCTCTCCCGGCGTCGCGCTGGCTCCTCCTCGCGTACAGCCATCCTCGCTGCTGCTCCTGCTGCTGTGTCCACCGCTCTACTTCCTCCCCGCTGCTCTCGTCGTCTCACTGCCGTCTCCTCCATTGCTGCTGCTCCCGGGCTTCCTGTGCCGTCGGCTCCTCCTCACTCCAGGTCTCTCACTGGTTCCTCAATTCCCTCTCCTGCCACTAGGGGGCTTCGGCAAGGTGCTCCTTTACAGGTGTCTTTTCGGTCTGTCTCGGCTCCTTCCAGGTGCTTTAGGGCACGGGCGCACTCGTTTTGTTTAATCCTCTCAGCCTTTTCCCAGCAGCCCCTGCGTTCCAATCAGAATCCAGCGCAGGGTATATCAGGCGTCTCCACCATTCCAATGACGCCTGATTATCGTGTGCACTCCATACGTTCTTCTGGCCCATTTTCTGACCAGTCCTGGTTACTCTGCCTCGCCTGTTGCTGGTTCTCTGCTGTCATCCATATTTTCACGCTTCCCTTTCTATGCTTCTTTCCTGAGCCGTCCCTCTTGGTTCCAGCTGTTGCGGTATCTGACTTCCTCGGGCCTGCACCTCACGATCCCTGTATAGGGGTTGGTCTCCCTGGTTCGCTCGCCCATTGGAGCTTCAGTGCCGTGACCCAGAGGGTCCACTCTCTGTCCTGTTCTTCCGTCAGTTCGGTCGCAACAACAATCAGGAGCTATTTTACTATTTTCTGCTATAACAGTCTACACTCTTTTGGAGAAACTTTCTACTAGGTTGTAGGGATTGTTGTTCAGCAAGGTTGGCCATGAATGAAAGGGATAGGAGATTCATGCTTCCCAAATTACTGACAGCATGAAACAGACGCTATATTACAACCATGTATGCTTTGCTCTAGAAAGTTGCAGCATTTCATAGGAGATACACTTTGAAAATCCAACCTTGGATTATGAATCCTGGATGGCTAATCCAAGAGGCCCGTCCCTCATGACTTCTCCACACCCCACACCCTTAGACAGGTCTCTTGTTTTACACACATATCGATGACCTGTCAGCTCTGGGTATCAGAGAGGGGAGAAGCTGCCGTTGACTGGATTCTTAGACTAATCATCTGAGATGCGTGATTCTAAGCTGGAATTTAAAAGTATGTTTTGTTTGCAATGGCCTAAGCGTTTCTAAATAAAACATACATGCCTGAAATAGCATGCAGCCATTGCTGCTTGTCCTTAGGGCAGCATGAATCTACTATTAGGTTGACTTTAAGAACTAGTTGCCAGCACATCTCATTAATTACGGGGTTTTGTGCAGGTTTGTGCACATTTAAGTTGGTAACCCACATACTGTAGGCGTTTTGCCGTCAAGGTGTGGACCAGGATGCACATCCCGGCCACGGGTAACCTGACCCAAACTCGACAGCTCATGGGCATTCAGGAGACCCGTGCTCAGTCTGTGTATCGCACTTTGTTTGAAACCAGCATTAATTGGACAAACCACTGCTAAAATCCTCAATTTCTGCCCCAGAAATATTTTTAGTAAGACTGGAAAGCCTCAAAGTTGCACTGTTCTCTGGAATGTGATTGTATGCTGTGTTCTTCTCTTTACTAAATCTGAAGGGCCTACAACACGATCCGTATCCCCAGCCATTGCTCCTCAGTCACCATTGCACATATGGGTGTTGCACTCCTGTGCCCTACTTAGTCTGTGATATTTTACCTTCTACTGCTTAAGGGTATGTGACCATAGGACCTTTCCACTTCAGATTTTCTTGTAGAAATTGCTGCAGATTTTCGCCTTTGTATCCACCATGATTTAATATTTGCAGCGTCAGTCACTTTACATTGCAGAGTGATAGATTTTGTAACTTCTCATTCTCAATACTGCCGCTGTTACATGCAGCAGATTTCTCCAAATCACCTCTGCAGCTGAAAGTCGTCTCCATTTGAGCTTCATAGGAATGTAAACTGTCTACTTGAATGTTCACATCACACATACACCTCATCGCCCGGCTCATCTCAGAGTTCTCGTGTTTTTATCGTTGGGGGGGGGGCACGGGAAATAAAAGGATTGGGCTTTCTAATTCTAACTGCTCCATCCTTCTCCCCCACTGACATCGTCTGAGTCAGGATCCCCATCGTACATATCAGATTGTCACCTGGTCTGGATAGATTCATGCATATGGGACTTTTAGCGTCCAGCACTTTACATTGCTGCCGCTCCCTCCTGTTGCTAGTACTTGATGGTTTCAAGCTGAAAACCTAGTCCCTGATTCATCAAGACTGTTTTTTTTTATGTATGCCAGTCTTGGTTAGATTGTGTTGGAGTAAGATGCACCAAATTCATTAAGAAAATAATTTGGTACAAATTTCAGCTGTTGTGCCCCACCGCAAGAAATGAGCTCCAGTCAAAAACTTGGTATATTTCTGCCATAATTTACTCCGCCTTTGTGGCATAAAGTATGATGAATTTGTTGGCTTACCGGACTGGTGTAAAAGTGCCAAAACTTGTAAAATTTTGGTTCAGCTACAAATCGGGCTAAAGATTTTGCGAACTTTCAGACAGTTTTATACCAGAATTCTGTTGTTGAACTGATGAATCTGTAAAGTTCCCAATGAGTCGACATTGCTGCAAGAACAGCTTTGCCTCTTCACAATGCATCACAGATAATTTCTGATCTTTAATATTACTGTATAGAACTTGCTTGTGTGTCTCTAAATGGAGAAGAGGCTTTTCAGATGGAGACTTTGGTAAAATGTTAGTAAAATTATATGTGTAATGATAATTCCCCAGGCCCACATGGGATTGAAGGCAGCAAGCATTTTACTGTTTAAGGACATGTGCATTCCATCAAAGAACAGGAAAAAAGCACTTACAAATTAATGGCGCAATTCAAGGCTCGTCTGGGGAGACTACAGCCGGGATCCTTAGCAGCAAAAGTATAAATATCACAAGTTTAATCTGCATTTTCCTATATAAATGACTTATCAGTCCTCGTATGTGATAACCACTGGTGAGAGCAATTACGAACCCTGAGTGGCAAAAAATGATCCTATCTCTCTATGACCTTATGCAATTTATTAACTTATTCATTATTTTGCTTCTTGTTGTGCAGTTAATCATCATTTTCATATAGTAAAATATAGGATTATGAACAGTAGATAATGAATGCCCGATCTGTAACTGCAGTCTGTGAGGTCTCCTAGAATAGCTCTTAAATATTGGGATCCTGTCATTGTTCAGGCCTACTGTCATCAATATAAATATTAATATTTCAGTGGACAATTCCTCTCATCCATTTACAAAAATCAATAAATTATTGGAAACAAACAAACCAGAAAATGGAGAGAAATAAATGTGCACCATATTCTGTACTTTTGATATTTCCCTTCCATTGTTGGTTCTAATATAATGGGGCTGGCATATGTATCAAGCAAATTAAGCTGTAATTTACCAAAAATACCTTTAATTACATATTTATGATGTGCTTTACAAACTTTTTTTTTACTTGGCTGACTGGGGATGTGGCTTCACTGCTACCTAAAAAAGATGCAACACAGTTACAGATAATACATAAATATAATACATTATCAAAAGATCATTAACGAAGTGAGTAAATGCAATTTTTAATTTTCACTTGAAAAAGATGTGAAACTCGTGGAAATAAGTCATTCAACTCATCTTGGTCCTAAAGAGTCTTCATAACTTCGACACAGTATAATTATTGTGACTTTTTTTTTTCATTTTACTCACTTATATAGCACCATTAATTCCAGAGCGCTTTACAGACTTTATTGGCACTGTCTCCATTGTGGCTCACAATGTAAATTCCCTATCAGTATGTCCTTGGAATGTGAGAGGAACCCGGAAGAAACCCACGCTAACATGAGGAGAACATGCAAACTCCTTGCAGATGTTGTCCTTGGTGGGATTTGAAGTTAGGACCCCAGCTTCATCATCCAAATTTGTCAACTATTCTGGAGGAGATTATTCCCCAGCCATAAGGCAGCAGCAGATGATATCTTCAGGCATGGAGCTGTGCCTGCACACAACCTGCTCAGGTGAGCACCTTCCTTTTACTTTCCTTATACCCAAAAGGGTATCACCCAATGATCTTGTGCGCTTTTGTTCCCCTACAGTTTTTCTACCAAAGGAAGGGAGTAGTAGCACTTTGCAATAAACCCAGGTGAATTGGTGCATAGCGAAAGGGACACACACAGGAGATGGCTTTTTCAGGGGTCAAGCAGACTCTCCCAACATAGAATCACAGAATGTTAGAGTTGCATGGGACCTCCTGAATCATCATGTCCAACCCTCTGGTCAATGCAGGATTCACTGAATAATCTTAGAAATATGTCTGTCCAGCCTCTGGTGGAAGACTTCCAATGAAGGAGAACTCACCACCTCTGATGGCAGCCTGTTCCACTCATTGATCACCCTCACTGTCTAAAAGTGTTTTGTAATATATAATCTGTATCTTAACGATGATCACGCTACACTGTGACATCCCTTCAGATATTTGTAGACAGCTATTAAGTCTCCTCTAAGGCTAAGTTCACACTGCGTTAGCAGCAGCCCGTTCAGCACATACGCTAACGGGCTGCTGCTAGCGCAAGTGCCGGCGTTTGCATCCCGCTAGCGCAGATAGAGCTCTGCTAGCTCTATCTGCGCTAGCAGTGACGGAACCGGAAACGCTGCAGCCCGCGTCTAGGGTCCGTCACTCAATGACGGCACATCGCTAGCGCACGCCCATTGTGAGCGTGCGCTAGCGATGCGTCCGCCATTGCATTCAATGGCGGCGTTAACGGACTACGTTACACCGCGTTATGCCGCGGTGTAATGTAGTCCGTTAAATGGGTCACACTAACGCAGTGTTAACCCAGCCTTAGCCTTCTTTTTTTGCAAGCTAAACATTCCCAGATCCTTTAACTGTTCTTCGTAGGACATAGTTTGCAGTCCACTCACCATCCTCGTACCTCTTCTTTGAACTTGTTCTAGTTCCAACATGTTACTGCTTTAAACTAAACTGGCACCATATTGCCAAAAAGCCATTCCACCCCCATGTAAAGTTGCTTTATTAGTGAGATTTCTGTAAAATATGCATGTAAGAAGATAGTATTAGGGTATGTGCAAACGTAGAATGGTCCACTGCGGATTTTTCCGCAGCGGATTTGATAAACCCGCAGGGCAAAAACACTGCGTTTTTCCTGCGGATTTATCGTGGATTTACTGCGGATTTACCGCGGTTTTTGTGCGGATTCCACTGCGGTTTTACACCTGCGGTTTTCTATTATGGAGCAGGTGTAAAACCACTGCGGATTCCGCACAAAGAATTAATATGCTGCGGAATGTAAACCGCTGTGTTTCTGCATGTTTTTTTCCACAGCATGGGCACAGCGTTTTCGGTTTCCCATAGGTTTACATTGTACTGTAAACTCATGGGAAACTGCTGCGGATCCTCAGCAAAATCCGCATCGTGTGCACAGAGCCTTTCTGTGATTGTGATTGGATATGGTAATATATGCATCCAGCTCAGAGAATTATTATAAAGTAAAGCAGGATGAGCAGCAGCGTCTGCGTTATGTGTGTTGAACACAAAGTGGTGTATGTGTGCAGTGGAACATATGATTTTCTGGAACATTCTTTGCAGCTCATAATGACCCCCGGTGTGTGTTTTATCTGAGCGGTCTTTGAGTCATGCTATACCCGCCACATCATCTCATCCTGTTTGTTTCTCTCTTCTGTAAAATGAGCTTGTTGCCACCACCGTGCGCTCTGCTTCCATCATATTGTTCTCTCATTTGATCATCGTATTTGACAGGTTTCTCTATGGTTTTGTTCAGCATTGTGCAAGGAAGGAGCACAGCAGGACACTCTGATCCAACACTTCAGGAGCTCATGCAAGTATCTGTCACTCCGCTCACTGCAAATTACTGCACTTCACGCCTAAGAAATATCTGCCCTCCACAGCCTTTTTTCAGCAGGATTGAGGGGGTTATTAAATAAATTTAAGGTCACTAATTACAGCTAAGCTCGGATGTGACATCATATTGATATTATTGTACTACTGTGCAAACATAGTTGCGTGTGCAGAATTTGGATGTTTCACACCAGATTTCATATGTGGCTTAAAAGAAGCTTCTACAATTAGTATAAATAGGATGGGCCCCAGCTCAGGTTAGCCCCATTCCCTGCTCACAAGGGTACGGTAACTCTTCTCAACTAGTAATATGTGTTATCCGAGCATGTTCGTGTGCTGAGTGCCTTCGGTGTGCTCAAAAAATATGTTCTAGCCCCTGCAGCTGCATGTCTCATAGCTGTTTGACAGCTGCAACACAAGCAGGGATTGCCGGTTGGTTAGGCAATCCCTGCATGTGTTACGGCTGTCAAAGAGCCGCGAGACACACAGGCGTGGAGATTCAAACATTTTTCGAGCACGCTGAAGACACTCTGTTTGCACACGAGCATGCTCGGATAACACCTTATCCGAGCACATTCTCTCATCACTATTCTCAACCCTCCAATATCTTCATAACACAAAACAGAGCAAACAAGGCAAGGAAAGACACAAGAGTAATGTTACTAATTTTCTAAATAGTTTACTTGTTACTTATGATCAATGCAGCTTAAAGAGAATTTGTCAGCATGATTTTGTAAAGTAAAGGTAAAGTAAAGACATGGCTGTAATGGTGCTATAATGCAGATTACATTGATATCTTTGGTGAATGAATCTGCTTTGTGGTTCTTCTTTAATCAGAATTTGACGTTTTCTGCTAATTAGATGTCAGTGCACAGGAGCAGGTCTGTACACTGGGTCTTCTCCATGTCTGTGATTCCCCAGCCCCTCCACCTGTCTCCAGATTGTGAATGACAGGTCACCACTGAGATTTCAAGCAGAGGAGGCAGGTCATGTAATGACCAGGGCAGTAGAGGGGCTGGGGAACCATAGACAGGGTGGAGAAGATCCAGTGCACAATCCTGCCCCTTTGCACCGATATTTGATTAGCAGAAAACTTCAAATTTGATTAAAGGGAACCTGTCACACCCAAAATCGAAGGTGAGCTAATCCACCACCATCAGGGGCTTATCTACCGCATTCTGGAATGCGGTAGATAAGCCCCAGATGTATCCTGAAAGATGAGAAAAAGAGGTTAGATTATACTCACCCAGGGGTGGTCCTGGTACGATGGGCATTGCGGTCCGGGGCCTCCCATCTTCTTACGATGACGTCCTCTTCTTGTCTTCACGCTGCGGCTCCGGCGCAGGCGTACTTTGTCTGTCCTGTTGAGGGCAGAGCAAAGTACTGCAGTGCGCAGGTGCCGGGAAGACAAAGTATGCCTGCGCCAGGAGCCGCAGCGTGAAGACAAGAAGAGGACGTAATCGTAAGAAGATGGAAGGCCCCGGACCGAACCACGACCCCCATCGTACCGGGACCGCCCCTGGGTGAGTATAATCTAACCTCTTTTTCTCATCTTTCAGGATACATCTGGGGCTTATCTACCGCATTCCAGAATGCTGTAGATAAGCCCCTGATGCTGGTGGATTAGCTCACCTTCGATTTTGGGGGTGACAGGTTCCCTTTAAGAAAGAACTATAAAGTGTATTTCTGCACAAAAGGTATCAATTTAATTAATGTTACAACACCATTACAGTCATGTCTTTATATTACAAAATTGTCCTAACTTTTTCTTTTATCTTGGTCATATATATTCAAATGTTTAAATGTTTATCAATGGATCCACCTATTTCAGTAGATCCCATTGAAAATCTATGTAATATAGAATGATGCTACCTAAAAGTTAGGAAAAGAGAGATCTGACAAAAGTTTGATTTCACCTGCATGATCCTTTGTTTTACCCAAAGATAAGCTGTGATGGGGGAACATATCACAAATTGAAATAACTTTCTTACATCCAAATTAGTTGAATCGGGAAAAATAGCTGCAGGTAATTTTGCATTTTTGGGCTCAAAGCAAATGGCAGAATTTGTGGACAGATTCCACAATTTTATTTTTAAGAAATTAAATAGGGATCCAAGAAGTATCGTTTGTCCTTGCAGAGAGTGACATGTTAAGCATGTCGAGGTGAGGAAACTTAAAGCCGCAATGCTCCTCTGGGAAATATGCAAATTGTCTCTTCAGAGAGGAAGAGGACTAGAACTCTAGTGCCACCTATTGGAAGTAGCAATCCTAACAGTCATTTTCGACCCTTTAACGAGCCTTGTTACATGACTTAGGATAAAAGATAACCAGAATCTCAATTTGCAGACACTGTGTTTCGGGGTACTGCCCCTCATCAGTGCAAAGTGGAGATCTGGTTTGGCTGATTGAGAGGCGTCTGACCGGGATCCAAAAAGTACATTTCTTCTTGCAGAGAGTGACATGTTAAGCATGTCAAGGTGTGGAGACTTAAAGCCGCAATGCTCCTCTGGGAAATATGCAAATTGTCTCTTCAGAGAGGAAGAGGACTAGAACTCTAGTGCCACCTATTGGAAGTAGCAAGCCTAACAGTCAATGTCGACCCTTTAATGAGCCTTGTCACATGACTTAGGATAAGAGCCAAACCAGATCTCCACTTTGCACTGACAAGGGTCAGTGTTATGGTTTCCAATGGCAAGGAAACATCAGAAGCATAGAATAAACGGACAAGCTCTCGGGTGATGGAAACTAGAGCTGACCGCGATGCTAAACCTACACACCACACTAGAAGTAGCCAGGGGGCATTCCTGCGTTGTCTCTAGATGCCGCGCGCCAGCCGGAGAACTAACTACCCCTGGTAGAAGAAAACACAGTCCTGGCTTGCCTCCAGAGAATGTCCCCACAGGAGATAGCAGCCCCCCACATATAATAACGTTGAGAGCAGATGAAAAGACACACGTAGTATGAAAGCAGATTTAGCACAGAGAGGCCCGCTAACTAAATAGCAGAAAGATACAACAGAGGACTTCGCGGTCAGCTGCAAAACCCTTCAAAACACCATCCTGAAATTACCTTAACTCATGTGACAACTCATGCCACTGGAGTGGTAATTTCAGCCCAACAAGAGCTTCCAGCTGCAGAGATTCACATAAGTGCAAACTGGACAAAACATACAAAAATAGACTTAAGGACTAAAGTGTCCAACTTAGCTGAGCAGAAAACTGGGAGCAGGAACATGCAACAGAATCACTCTGGATACATTGATGGCCAGCATTAGAATGACTGAGGAGCAAGGTTAAATAGGATACTCCCACATCCTGATAGGAACAGGTGAACTGAGAAGGCAAAGCTTGCAGGACACCAGTACCACAAGAGACCACCGGGGGAGCCCACGAACCGAATCACAACAGTACCCCCCCCTTAAGGAGGGGGCACCGAACCCTCACAAGAACCACCAGGGCGATCTGGATGAGCCCTATGAAAGGCACGGACCAAATCAGAAGCATGAACATCAGAAGCTGTAACCCAAGAATTATCCTCTTGACCGTAGCCCTTCCATTTCACCAGATATTGAAGTCTCCGTCTGGAAACACGGGAGTCCAAGATTTTCTCCACCACGTACTCCAATTCACCCTCAACCAGCACAGGAGCAGGATGCTCAACAGAAGGCACAAGTGGTACCTCATACCTCCGCAATAATGACCGATGGAAGACATTATGGATAGCAAAGGATGCTGGGAGGTCCAAACAAAAAGACACAGGGTTAAGAATTTCCAAAATCTTATAAGGACCGATGAACCGAGGCTTAAACTTAGGAGAAGAGACCCTCATAGGGACAAAACGGGAGGACAACCACACCAAGTCCCCAACACGAAGACGAGGACCAACACGACGATGGCGATTAGCAAAACATTGAGTCCTCTCCTGGGACAACTCCAAATTGTCCACCACCTGCCCCCAAATACGATGCAACCTATCCACCATGGTATCCACTCCAGGACAATCCGAAGACTCCACCTGACCAGATGAAAAACGAGGATGGAACCCTGAATTGCAAAAGAAAGGGGAGACCAAAGTGGCAGAACTGGCCCGATTATTAAGGGCAAACTCAGCCAACGGCAAAAAGGAGACCCAGTCATCCTGATCAGCAGACACGAAACACCTCAAATAAGTCTCCAAGGTCTGATTAGTACGTTCCGTCTGGCCATTTGTCTGGGGATGAAATGCAGACGAAAAAGACAAATCAATGCCCATCCTGGCACAAAACGCCCGCCAAAATCTGGACACAAACTGGGATCCCCTGTCGGAAACGATATTCTCCGGAATACCATGCAGCCGAACCACATTCTGAAAAAACAGGGGCACCAACTCAGATGAGGAAGGCAGCTTGGGCAAGGGCACCAAATGAACCATCTTAGAAAAGCGGTCACACACCACCCAAATGACGGACATCTTCTGAGAAACAGGGAGATCAGAAATAAAATCCATAGAGATGTGTGTCCAAGGCCTCTTAGGAACAGGCAAGGGCAACAACAACCCACTAGCCTGAGAACAACAAGGCTTGGCCCGAGCACAAACATCGCAAGACTGCACAAAAGTACGCACGTCCCGAGACAGGGAAGGCCACCAGAAGGACCTAGCCACCAAATCTCTGGTACCAAAAATTCCCGGATGACCTGCCAACGCAGAAGAATGAACCTCCGAGATGACTCTATTGGTCCACTCATCCGGCACAAACAATCTACCAGGCGGACAACGATCAGGCCGATCCGCCTGAAACTCTTGTAAAGCACGTCGCAGGTCTGGGAAGACAGCAGACAATATCACCCCATCCTTAAGTATACCCGTAGGTTTAGAATCACCAGGGGAATCAGGTTCAAAACTCCTAGAAAGGGCATCCGCCTTCACATTCTTAGTACCTGGCAGATACGAAACCACAAAATTAAACCGGGAGAAAAACAACGACCAGCGCGCCTGTCTAGGATTCAGACGTCTGGCCGACTCAAGATAAATCAAATTTTTGTGATCAGTCAAGACCACCACCTGATGTTTAGCACCCTCAAGCCAATGACGCCACTCCTCGAATGCCCACTTCATCGCCAAAAGCTCCCGATTACCGACGTCATAATTTCGCTCGGCGGGCGAAAATTTTCGAGAAAAGAACGCACAAGGTCTCATCACTGAACAATCTGAACTTTTCTGCGACAAAACCGCCCCCGCTCCAATCTCGGAAGCATCAACTTCCACCTGAAAAGGAAGAGAAACATCAGGCTGGCACAACACCGGAGCAGAAGAAAAACGGCGCTTAAGCTCCCGAAAGGCCTCCACACCAGCAGGAGACCAATCTGCAACATCAGCACCCTTTTTAGTCAAATCAGTCAAAGGCCTGACAACGCTAGAAAAACCAGTTATGAATCGACGATAAAAGTTAGCAAAGCCCAAAAATTTCTGAAGGCCCTTAAGAGAAGTCGGTTGCGTCCAGTCACAAATAGCCCGAACCTTCACAGGATCCATCTCAATAGAAGAGGGGGAAAAAATGTACCCCAAAAAAGAAATCTTCTGAACCCCAAAAACACACTTTGAACCTTTAACAAACAGAGAATTGGTCCGCAAAACCTGAAAAACCCTCCTAACTTGTTGAACATGAGATTCCCAGTCATCCGAAAAAATCAAGATATCGTCCAAATACACAATCATAAATTTATCCAGATATTCACGGAAAATATTGTGCATAAAAGACTGAAAGACCGAAGGGGCATTTGACAGACCAAAAGGCATCACCAAATACTCAAAATGGCCCTCGGGCGTATTAAATGCGGTTTTCCACTCATCCCCCTGCTTAATTCGCACCAAATTATACGCACCGCGAAGATCAATCTTAGAGAACCACTTCGCCCCCTCAATGCGAGCAAATAAATCTGTCAGCAATGGCAAAGGATACTGATACTTGACTGTGATCTTATTCAAGAGTCTATAATCAATACAAGGTCTCAAAGAACCATCGCTTTTAGCTACGAAAAAGAACCCCGCTCCAAGAGGAGACGAAGAAGGACGAATATGTCCCTTTTCCAAGGACTCCCTAATATACTCTCGCATGGCAGCATGTTCAGGTACAGACAGATTGAATAGACGACCCTTAGGAAATTTACTGCCAGGGATCAAATCTATGGCGCAATCGCAATCTCTGTGAGGAGGAAGAGAATTAAGAGTAGATTCCTCAAAAACCTCACGATAATCAGACAAAAACTCAGGAATTTCAGAGGGAATAGATGAAGCAATAGAGACCAAAGATGTGTCCCCATGATTTCCTTGACATCCCCAGCTTAGTACAGACATTGTTTTCCAGTCAAGGACTGGGTTATGAGTTTGCAACCATGGCAATCCCAGCACCAACACATCATGTAGATTATACAGTACAAGGAAGCGAATCACCTCTTGATGGTCTGGAGTCATACGCATAGTCACTTGTGTCCAGTATTGTGGTTTATTACTAGCCAATGGTGTAGAATCAATACCCTTTAAAGGTATAGGAACTTCCAGAGGCTCTAGATCAAACCCACAGCGCCTGGCAAAGGACCAATCCATAAGACTCAAAGCGGCGCTAGAATCCACATACGCATCCGCAACAATAGAAGATAACGAACAAATTAGAGTTACAGACAAAATAAACTTGGACTGCAAAGTGCCAATAGCAGAGGATTTATCAACTTTCTTTGTTCGTTTAGAGCATGCTGATATAACATGAGTAGAATTTCCACAATAGAAGCACAAATGATTTTTGCGCCTATAAATCTGTCGTTCGCTTCTGGACAGAAAGCTATCACATTGCATACTCTGTGGTGCCTCTTCAGAAGACACCGCCAACTGGTGCACAGGTTTGCGTTCCCGTAAACGCCGATCAATCTGAATTGCCATTGTCATGGACTCATTCAGACCAGTAGGCGCAGGAAACCCCACCATGACGTCTTTTACAGCATCAGAGAGACCTTCTCTGAAAATTGCTGCGAGAGCGCACTCATTCCACTGAGTAAGCACAGACCATTTTCGAAATTTTTGGCAATATATTTCGGCTTCATCTTGCCCCTGAGAGAGGGCTATTAGGGCTTTCTCAGCCTGAATCTCCAAATTTGGTTCCTCATAAAGCAACCCCAAAGCCAGAAAAAACGCATCCACATTGAGCAACGCAGGATCCCCTGGTGCCAATGAAAATGCCCAATTTTGGGGGTCACCCCGCAGTAAAGAAATAACAATTTTTACTTGCTGGGCAGGATCTCCAGCAGAATGAGATCTCAGCGAAAGAAACAATTTACAATTGTATTTAAAATTTAGAAAACAAGATCGATCTCTAGAAAAAAAACTCCGGTATAGGAATTTTAGGTTCAGACCGAGGAGCATGTAACAAAAAATCTTGTATATTCTGAACTTTAGAGGCAAGATTATTCAAATTGGTAGCCAGACTCTGGGGATCCATATTTCAACAGATAAAGTCTGAGCCATTCAGGGGTTAAGAGGAGAGGAAAACAGGAGACTGCAATTAGAGCTGAAGTGCAACTTCAGAGGAAGGAAAAAACAAAAACAAAAAAGGTTTCACACAGTTCCTTTTCTCTCCTGCTTCAGCCTATAGATTAAACATTTGGGCTGGCCATACTGTTATGGTTTCCAATGGCAAGGAAACATCAGAAGCATAGAATAAACGGACAAGCTCTCGGGTGATGGAAACTAGAGCTGACCGCGATGCTAAACCTACACACCACACTAGAAGTAGCCAGGGAGCATTCCTGCGTTGTCTCTAGATGCCGCGTGCCAGCCGGAGAACTAACTACCCCTGGTAGAAGAAAACACAGTCCTGGCTTGCCTCCAGAGAATGTCCCCACAGGAGATAGCAGCCCCCCACATATAATAACGGTGAGAGCAGATGAAAAGACACACGTAGTATGAAAGCAGATTTAGCACAGAGAGGCCCGCTAACTAAATAGCAGAAAGATACAACAGAGGACTTCGCGGTCAGCTGCAAAACCCTTCAAAACACCATCCTGAAATTACCTTAACTCATGTGACAACTCATGCCACTGGAGTGGTAATTTCAGCCCAACAAGAGCTTCCAGCTGCAGAGATTCACATAAGTGCAAACTGGACAAAACATACAAAAATAGACTTAAGGACTAAAGTGTCCAACTTAGCTGAGCAGAAAACTGGGAGCAGGAACATGCAACAGAATCACTCTGGATACATTGATGGCCAGCATTAGAATGACTGAGGAGCAAGGTTAAATAGGATACTCCCACATCCTGATAGGAACAGGTGAACTGAGAAGGCAAAGCTTGCAGGACACCAGTACCACAAGAGACCACCGGGGGAGCCCACAAACCGAATCACAACAGGTCAGTACCCCGAAACACAGTGTCTGCAAATTGAGATTCTGGTTTGGCTTTTATCCTAAGTCATGTGACAAGGCTCGTTAAAGGGTCGACATTGACTGTTAGGATTGCTACTAGGTGGCACTAGAGTTCTAGTCCTCTTCCTCTCTGAAGAGACAATTTGCAAGTAATTAAGTAAGAAGGTTCATGTACTAGTAATAGAAAAGCAAATGAAAATGCTACCACTTCAACATGCTGGTGTCATTCATGCTCAAATACCCCTCTGCATCCACCCATCATAGTGGAGAATACCTGTAGAATTCACTCTTATATTATTGTCTGAGGGAGAATGCTGAAAAAATTCACATGTCCTTGAAGTTGCCCCCCACACATCCTCAATCAGCCCTATTACACCTACGTGGCCAACCTGGAGGAAATGCTCATTATTCAGAGAACGTATGTATGTTTTGTAAATGTTGACCTGTTTGGCAATTGAACCCTGAGCCAGTGGTGCCTGCCATCATGATGCCCTGATAGCCTATAGTCTTAATCTCTTATATTAGTCAGTGTCGGAAGGTTTGCCCAGATACTAGAGGTTTTGAACGGGTTAAGAAGATTAATGTTATCAGCACCAAAAATAAAGTGCTTTTTTCCTCCTGCTGAGATATCTCCTTTGGATGAGGAGGGAGGAGGTGGAGGAAAAGATCTCCCTGTCATGTCAGGATGTGTTCCCTGAATAAAAAGATTGTTGTGAAGAGAACCGGCCCCTCCAGATAAACGCTAACCTAGATTAGTAGCATTCAGACCAATTTGTATGAAGAATAAAGTCTCTCCATAGCTCTCTCTCCTCTCTCCTGTGGAACAGACGTCTCCAGCGCTGACATTATTTTAGAAAGCAAATTGTTCTGCAGCTTTTAAAGGCATTTTCTCTCTGTTTGTTGTATATTTATTTATTTTCCACATGTGAAATGGATATAATTGCTGCATCAAATTGATGGTACCAGGAAAAAGTCTCTGGTCTTGTCTCAAGCCCTAATCATTTTCTATATTTTCAAATAAGCACAAGTAAAACTAGCCCGTAATGGTAAATGAGGAGGAATACTAGAGATAAAGCCATAGATGGCCAACTACAGTATGGATGGTACTTAGTAGGAGATGAGATTAGGAAAAATGGACATTAGAGAAAAGAAAAAAGTGTGCCAGCCCAAACTTCAAGATTAAAGATAAATTGCGGATTTATGGTTGAATGACGTATAGAGATAAGAGATCCAATGGTCTGTTCTTAATAGGGTTGCCCACAATTATTATTTATTTATATAGCACCATTAATTCCATGGTGCTGTACGTGAGAAAGGGGTCACATACAGAGTTATAGATATAATTTACAGTAAACGAATTTACAATGACAGACTGGTACAGAGTGGAGAGGACCCTGACCTTGCGGACTTACATTCTACGGGATAATGGGGAAGAGACAGAAGGTCATCGGTGTGGCAGCTCGGGTGGTGGTGAGGCGGCAGCTCGGGTGGTGGTGAGGCAGCAGCTCGGGTGGTGGTGAGGCGGCAGCTCGGGTGGTGGTGAGGCGGCAGCTCGGGTGGTGGTGAGGCAGCAGCTCAGGTGGTGGTGAGACGGCAGCTCGGGTGGTGGGGAGACAGCAGAATGGTTATTGCAGACTGTAAGCTTTCCTGAAGAGATGGGTTTTCATGTTCCGTCTGAAGGATCCGAGGGTGGTGGATAATAGGACGTACCCTGAGGATCCACTATAGGATTTTATTTTAAAAATGGGCCCATAGTGATCTTAAAATAATAATAATGATATCGTAATAAAAAGATACTAACATACCTGTCCCATTTGTTTTTCAGCTTTAGAAATTAGTAATTTCACAACTACTTTTTAAGGACATTCTGCTTTTTAAGGACATTCTGCTTGACATTCCCATTTCTAAAAGCAAGTATGAGAAATTCGTTTTTTTGTTTAGGACTTCAGTGTTAAGGTGGACTTGCATATTAGACTAATGCTGGCTACACCCAACTTTTAATGTGTATTTATTGTTTGGCTGACTTACTTTCTTCCTATATCAAGATCAGTAAGGATGTATCAGGTTGAAATTCAACATACCTGATCGCTTGTTCGCAAGCCGCCAGAGGTCTATGACAGCTTCTTTATCCTGTCTTCATTGACAACACATGCATGGTCAGCCGAACCTTGCATACATATGGTGATCTGGAAGAATAGTTGTTGGCCAAATGTTTACTGAATGCTTACGTCAATCTAAAGCACTGTATTTTTGGATTAAAATAAGCACTCTTTAGCAAGAAAAAAAGTGTGTTTTCGTGATGTAGCAGAGATGTGTATTGTAGCAGAGCTGTGTAAGGTTTGATGATGTAACAGCTGTGTGTATATAGCAGAACTATGTGTGTATGCAGCACAGCTGGGTGTGTATGTAGCAGAGCTGAGTGAGCATGTACTGCGCATTCAGCAGTGTTGTGTATAGTTGGACTCTGCAGAGTGTACACATTGCGTGTGATGTCAAGCTATACGTGTATAATGCACAGGCTGCAGAAGAGAAACATTGCCAATAGATCTGCTACCTCCATATTCTAGCCTAGTGGATTAAATGTAGTGATATTGACCCCTCCACTTCTTTACACAAACCTCCCCTCCCTCTCAATTGCTGTGTTCCCCCTTATAAAATAATAACAGTTTAAATTCACCTCTGGTGCCAGTGTCGTTCCAGCAGCGACGAGACTGACTCTTGGGGCTCGCATGACCTTGGCATAGTAAGGTCACCACAGCCCCTTGGAAGCCAGTGCCGTCATTGCTGCAATGCCGCCGGAACCAGAGGTGAGTATAAGTTGTTGTTATTTTATAAGGGAGAATATAGCAACTGAGACTGGACAACCTCTTCAACTAATAGAAAATATATGTATCCTATTTTCTGCTGTCTAAGACTGGGGTGCATCTTATAGTAAAGTGCATCTAACAATCTGAAAAATATGCTGTATATTCACCAAAGGACACTCCTATTTGCCAGTAGTCATATTTTTATTGTTGTCACAGCAGCAGAGACCTCTCATTTACATCCCAAGGAAATATGTTTGACTAAGCCATTTTTGTGGGGTTTGCCGTCTGTTGCCTCCACATCCCTCTATATGGTAGCAACTTGGTATATTTTCTGTCTGTTCTGATCAGTATGAAATCGCTACTGATCTAGATATGTCTGTCCACTATTTCATCTTTCTTCTCCACTAGATTTCTGAAACTTAACATGGACAAAACAGAATTCATCATCTTTCCCCCATCTCACGCGACCCCCCCAACAGACCTATCCATTACAGTAAATGGCTGCCCACTCTCCCCAGTCCCACAAGCTCGCTGCCTCGGGGTAATCCTTGACGCTGATCTCTCCTTCAAACCACATATCCAAGCCCTTTCCACTTCCTGCCGACTTCAACTCAAAAATATTTCACAAATCCGTTCATTCCTCAACCAAGAATCTGCAAAAACCCTAGTCCATGCCCTCATCATCTCTCTCCTTGACTACTGCAACCTCCTGCTCTGTGGCCTCCCCTCGAACACTCTCGCACCCCTCCAATCTATTCTAAACTCTGCTGCCCGATTAATCCACCTGTCCCCCCACTATTCCCCGGCCTCTCCCCTCTGTCAATCCCTTCACTGGCTCCCCATTGCCCAGAGACTCCAGTACAAAACCCTAACCATGAGATACAAAGCCATCCACAACCTGTCTCCTCCATACATCTGTGACCTCGTCTCCCGGTACTTACCTACACGCAACCTCCGATCCTCACAAGACCTCCTTCTCTACTCCCCTCTTATCTCCTCTTCCCACAATCGCACACAAGATTTCTCTCGCGTATCACCCCTACTCTGGAACCCTCTACCACAACACATCAGACTCTCACCTACCATCGAAATCTTCAAAAAGAACCTGAAGACCCACCTCTTCCGACAAGCCTACAACCTGCAGTAACCACCGATCAACCAAACCGCTGCACGACGAGCTCTATCCTCACCTACTGTATCCTCACCCATCCCTTGTAGATTGTGAGCCTTCGCGGGCAGGGTCCTCACTCCTCCTGTACCAGTTATGACTTGTATTGTTTAAGATTATTGTACCTGTTTTTATTATGTATACCCCTCCTCACATGTAAAGCGCCATGGAATAAATGGCACTATAACAATAAATAATAATAATAAGAATGACTGATTTTGGATTCATCCCTCCAGTATTGGCAGCCAGTTTTGTAATCAAAATATATTCATACATCATCATATGTTGACATATATAGAAAATCCTAGTGTCATACAAAATTGACAATCAGTCTCATCATGAAGCCAATTTGGCCTCGAGAGTAGCAATGTGTAGTGTTGGTTACACCGTGGCTAGATTCCCACTCTGCAACCAAAATATCCATTATCCATCAGCCACAATAACGTCATAGCATTCATTGTTACCAGTTCATGAAGGTCATCCTTCCTAGTTCTTAAACATTTTAGGACTGAGACTCATTGTCCTATTGACAGTCTCTTCTTATAACTTCTGTTGTCCAAGGACACTGAAGTCGATCTGTGGGACAATTATTTTTGCTGGAGTCAAATAAAAGTTCTGCTTTGTATAAGAATATAACTGATGTAATATGTTACCGTCTGTTCACCTAGAATCAAAAATGGTTTAGTCTTGTGTGAAGTCTATTCAGTGATTTCACAGTTACTTTGGTTTTCCACATTCTGGGTAGCATCAATTAAATTCATTACAGGTGACAGGAGCTGTTGCATTTCTCTATCACTTCCTCCATCTTTTTTTTTTTGTCTGTGTAATTGTCATTCTCCCGCTGGCGTTACATTCATGAACCATAAAGCTCCAGGGTCAGCAGTATTTTATAGGGATTTTTCAGAAGGGGAGCGCATTTATGGTATATTCAGATCTAGCAGTTAAGTGGTTATTCAAAACCGCAAATCTGCAGTTGCAGAAACACCTTTGGTTTTCCATTAATTCTGCGGTGCAATAATTTTCGGTTTTACTTCAGTTTCTGAACGTATCTGCACCAAAATGGTATCATTAAAAACAACAGCTCAACACGCAAAAAATAAGCCCTCAACCAACCCCAGATCATGAAAAATGGAGACGCTACGGGTATCGGAAAATGGCGCAATTTATTTTTTTTTTAGCAAAGTTTGGAATTTTTTTCAACCACTTAGATAAAAAATAACTTAGTCATGTTAGGTGTCTATGAACTCGTACTGACCTGGAGAATCATAATGGCTGGTCAGTTTTAGCATTTAGTGAACCTAGCAAAAAAGCCAAACAAAAAACAAGTGTGGGACTGCACTTGTTTTGCAATTTCACCGCACTTGGAATTTTTTTCCCGTTTTCTAGTACATGACATGCTAAAACCAATGATGTCGTTCAAAAGTACAACTTGTTTCGCAAAAAATAAGCCCTCACATTGGCCATATTGATGGAAAAATAAAAAAGTTATGACTCTGGGAAGGAGGGGAGCGAAAAACGAACACGGAAAAACGGAAAATCCCAAGGTCATGAAGGGGTTAATATAAAAAATTCAGTACTTACGAGAAAAGGTGTAAAAAGATAAAAATATAGCAACAAACAAATATGTAAAACATTTATAAAATAAAAAGATAAATTAACAGAAATACCTAAACTTTTCCATCTAAAGTTATGATTCTGTTTCCTTGAGGGAGGGAGAAATAGATTATGGATCACATTGAGCTCAGGCCGACCCCAACATGTGACACCTTTTCATTGTGTGACCCATCTTTTATATACCTGGTCCTGGGCTCAGGTTTCAAGGACGGCCTAGATTATATTATTAAAATTACTTTTCTGTTACTGGATTTAGGGGCGATCACTTTGCATTTTGAAATACCTTGTGTACCCAAGCACCCATCTCTGTATAGTAAGTAGGAAATATCCGTCCTGGCCGCAATGACCATCTACCCACACTTAGGAGCTTGGCTCACCAGGCCGAGGTGTCACAATTACATAGTAACATAGTTGTCAAGGCCGAAAAAATACATTTGTCCATCTAGTTCAGCCTATATTCCGTCAGAATAAATTCCCAGACCTACATCCTTCTAAAGAACCTAATAACTGTAAGATACAGTATTGTTAGGCTCAAGGAAGACATCCAGGTCTCTCTTGAACCCCTAGACTGAGTTCGCCATAAACCACCTCCTCAGGCAAGGAATTCCAGATTCTCACTGCCCTAACAGTAAATAATCCTCTTCTATGTTGGTGGAAAAACCTTCTCTCTTCCAGACGCAGAGAATGCCTCCTTGTGACCGCCACCTTCCTTGTTATAAACAGATTCTCGGAGAGATATTTGTATTGTCCCCTTATATACTTATACATGGTTATTACATCTCCCCTCAGTCGTCTTTTTTTCTTGACTAAATAATCCTAATTTTGCTAATCTCTCTGGGTATTGTAGTTCCCTCATCACCTTTATTAATTTTGTTGCCCTCCTTTGCACTCGCTCTAGTTCCATTATATCCTTCCTGAGCATCGGTGCCCAAAACTTTACACAGTACTCAATGTGCGGTCTAAGCAGGGATTTGTACAGAGGCAGTATAATGCTCTCATCATGTGTATCCAGACTTCTTTTAATGCACCCCATGATCCTGTTTGCCTTGGCAGCTGCTGCCTAGCACTAGCTGCTCCAGGTAAGTTTATCATTAACTAGCTTCCCCAAGTCCTTCTCCGTGTCAGATTTACCCAGTGGTTTCCTGTTCAGTGTGTAATGGTGATATTGATTCCTTCTTCCCATGTATATAACCTTACATTTATCATTGACACCTCTGAATTCTCTGGGCAACCTTCCTTGATTCTGAGTTCCTGTTATCAAAATACCTAGAAGTTATACTCTTTATGTAGAGACACTCCTGTGGATTGCAGGTTTAGACTAATGTTACTGTACTGATTTTATACTTTTCCCTTACACCTTCCCTTTAATGAGGCCTTCCTACAGACTTGTCCATCTAAGAAATATCAGGCATAAAGAATAATTTAGTAGCCAAATAACGATCTGTCTACAAAGGAACATTATAAACTGAAATGCTAATGTTGAATCGAACAGATATCCCAGTCTCACAGTTGCCGTCTGTCTAATGCTTGTGCACCCGATGTAATAACTCCCTACAATGTGAGCGCTCAGTTCTGCAGATTATGAGCAGGAAATAGTTTGGATACACAGTGCTGGTGCCAGCTATCAGCTCTCACTGGATGTGTTAGGTGAAGGGTTGGACTAGTCCTATCTCTTGCTAAAGTGTTACTAAGTTGTCCTCACTATTTTGACATTGTAGTTCGGCATGACCTTGCATGGTCTTCTCCCTCTACTCTCCTGGCCCTTAATGACTTTCTGAACTGTTCATTAACTCCTGCGTTGTCTCTCTGTGTGCAATAGCCTTAAAATGAGAAGCAATCTCTAGTCATGTTATGAAGAGCAATTTATCTACTTTTTTCTTTCTTTTTTTGTCATGTATCAAATTGCATACGGGGATAAATAAAACGTGCTAAGGTTATTCTAGAGGTGACAGCTGATAATTGCCAATTTAACTTACTAAAACTGTCTAGTCGACGATCACCGCCACCTGTGAGACTGTCGAGAAGCAGTGACTGGGGCGACGTGAGCAATATATGCCTATTACCGAATAATGATGTGTTTATTCTTACATGAAGCCACTATTTATGAGGTTGGATATATAGGTGACATCTCCTTATGGTGCGCTACCTACCTATAAATCTTCATGCTCTTCCAGACAAAGCTGGGGCTCTTTAATCATCTAATTTATTACAGGTAGTAGATGTGTCACAGGAGTCTAGACAACAGAACATGTCAGTAGATGAATGGGAGATGGAGAACATCTGATCACCAACCAGATGGAGAGATTCTATGGGTTAATTAGCGGAATAACCACAAAATATATGTACAGATTGAGCAGATTCAGAAAATGATGTGACATTGTTTGGATCTCCATTACAACATGCAATCCACCATGAGGCCGGAGATTGACATTGGGCCACGTATACCGTAGGTAATGTCCAGGCTAATGAAGCTGGTAATTGGTGCAGATGTGTCTAATCTACATAAACGCCATGTTATAAATTAGCGACAAATAGGTGGAAAGAACGCATATATCACTACTGTCAAGACACAAACTGAGTAGTTATGAGGAGGCTGGAAACTGCATGGTTAAACAAGCTGCTGCCATTTTCTTATAGTTAATATTGACCTGTAAAATTTTAAGAGGACTTTATGGTTCACAAGTACCATGTGCTGTTTACTGCTAATGTCTTTGCTGCACCTAGAGGTGCTATTGGTACAAGTTGCTCAATGCTAGCTGTACCTGCAGCCACTCATGTTCAGCTATTCTCCTGCAAATCATGCACCTGTGTAAGGTTATGTATACACATTGCAGATTTGGCCCTGCGGATCCGCAGCAGTTTTCCTTGCGATGTACAGTACCATGTAAATCTATAGAAAACAATATCCGCTGTGCACATGCTGCAGAAAATTCAGCGCAGAAACACTGCAGATTATTTTCCACAGCATGTCAATTCTTTGTGCAGAATCCGCAGTCTTTTACACCTATTCCATTATAGGAATCCGCAGGTGTCAAAACGCAGGTGAAAGCCGCAGGTAAAAGGCAGGTCATTTTACCTGCAGATTCTGCAGAATCCGCGCGGAAAAATCCGCAATGGAATCCTCAACGTGTGCACATACCCTTACAGTCAAACTCAGCAGCTGCATGCCTGGCTTAGATGCAACGTATAATAGCAACCAAACTGGAACAAAGACAGGAGAGGCCCCTGTGCAAGAATAATAATAATAATCTCATTTATATAGCGCCAACACATTATCATCGCTTTTCCCAAATGGGGCTCTCAATCTAAATTCCCTACTAGTACAGTATGTCTTTCGAGTGTGGGAGGAAACCGGAGTGCCCAGAGGAAACCCACGCAAACACGGGGAGAACATACACACTCCTTCCTTACAGGTGTTGTCCTTGGTGGGATTTGAACCCAGGACTCCAGCACGGCAAGGCTGCAGTGCTAACCACTGAGCCACCGTGCTGCCCTCAAGAACAATATATGGGCCCTTTGCAGCACAATAAATCATCATGAACTATTTTATCTGCTTTGGAGGTGGAATGGGCCCCTTTGTGGCTGCACAGTTTGCACTAATGGTATGTCCGCCCCTGAAACCAAAGTTTTTAAAGGAGCTTTATGTCTGATATGTTTCTAAGGTTATCATCACAGATAACCATGAGAGGTAATAGAAACAAAAATGGTGCTAACTTGAGAAAATGTTGGATCATATAACCCAAAGATATAATTTAAAGGGGTTGTCCAGTCCAAATAGATAAGTCTGCAATCACTGTGTGTAGCTGCAGATTTATGAATCCGCCCAGCGCACCTGCCATGCGCTGCTGGGATTTGCTAAGATGGTCGAGCTTGTGAACCACCACTGCATTTAAGGCCTGTCCCACACGTCCAGATAATTCCGGTACCAGAATTATCCGTGTCCGTGTGCCCCTACATTTCTGGTGTACATCAGTGTGGCACACTTGCGGCACACGTGTGCCGCCCGTGTGCCCACTGGGTACCACACGCACCGTGCTGGGTACCACATGTACCAGCATCTGGTGCTGAATCCGCGATTCATATCTTCTATGCAGCAACGTTTGCTGCATAGAAGATATGAATAATAGTGTTTAAAATAAAGATCTTTCTGTCCGCCGCCCTCCCACCCCCTGTGCGCCCCCCCGCTGTTCTGAAAATACTCACCCGCCTCCCTCGCAGTGTCCTGTCCTGGCCGCGCCTTCTACTGTATGCGGTCACGAGGGGCCGCTCATTTACAGTCATGAATAGGCTGCTCCACCCCTATGGGAGGTGGAGCCACATATTCATGACTCTAATCGGCGGCCCCACGTGACCGCATACAGTAGAAGGCGCAGCCAGGACAGGAAGCAGCGACAGCCAACGAGGGAAGCGGGTGAGTATTTTCAGAACAGCGGGGGGGCGCACGGGGTGGGAGGGCGGCGGACAGATAGATCTTTATTTTAAACACTATTATTCATATCTTCTATGCAGCAAACGCTGCTGCACAGAAGATATGAATCGCGGCTTCAGCACCATGTGGGGGGGACAGCGCTTACTGTAGCGCTGTCTCCTGCACGCCACAGGGACTGCACACGGAGAACGTCCGTGTGCGGTCCGTGTTTCACACGGACCCATTGACTTTAATGGGTCCGTGTAATACGTGCGCTCCCACGAACACTGACATGTCTCCGTGTTTGGCACACGGAGACACGGTCCGCAAAAAATCAATGACATCTGCACAGATGCATTGATTTTAATGGGTCTACGTGTGTCAGTGTCTCCGGTACGTGAGGAAACTGTCACCTCACGTACCGGAGCCACTGACGTGTGAAACCGGCCTAATAGGAATAAAATTCTCCCGTTCTACTAATTAGTGGTGGTCCTAGCGGCTGCACCCCCACCGGTTTTACCTATGCTGTGCATAGCTGATAACTTATCTGCACTGGACCACCACTCTAATCAGCACAAACCTTAAGGGTATGTGCACACGTTGCGGATTTCTTGCAGAAAATTCCTGAAGAAAACCTGAAATTTTCTGCAAGAAATCCGCATTTTTTTTTTTGCGTTTTTTTTGCGTTTTTTTAGCATTCTGCAAGCGTAATTAGCTTGCAGAATGCTAAAGTTTTCCAAGCGATCTGTAGCATCGCTTGGAAAACTGACTGACAGGTTGGTCACACTTGTCAAACATAGCGTTTGACAAGTGTGACCAACTTTTTACTATAGATGCAGCTTATGCAGCATCTATAGTAAAAGATAGAATGTTAAAAATAATAAAAAAAATAAAAAAATGCTTATACTCACCCAGACATCTCCTCAGCGGCGTCCGTTCCTCTTTCTCTAGCTGGCGTGTGCGCACAGGACCTTCCGTGACGTCACGGTCCGGTCACGTGAGCGGTCACATGACCGCTCACGACCAATCACAGGACAGTGACGTCATTCGGCGAGGTCCTTCAGCGCACACCAGCTACAGGAACCAGCCAGCGTGCAGCACAGAGGCGGGAACACAGCGCCGGACATCGAGGGTGAGTATAGGACTGTTTTTTATTTTATTTCTTATTTTTTTACCAATTATATGGTGCCCAGTGCGTGGAGGAGAGTTTCCTCTCCTCCACCCTGGGTACCAACCGCACATAATCTGCTTACTTCCCGCATCGTGGGCACAGCCCCGTGCGGGAAGTAAGCAGATCAATGGACCCCTAGGTGTGCGGAATCCCCGCAATTCCGCATTTTTAATGAACATGTTGCTTTTTTTTCCGCTATGCGATTTTTTCGCGGAAAAAATCGCAACATTTGCACAAAAAATGCGGAATACCTTGTAAATAATAGGAGGCATATGTTAGCGTTTTTTTCGCGTTTTTATCACGTTTTTATAGCGAAAAAAACGCGAAAAAAACGCTAACAATCCTGAACGTGTGCACATGGCCTTATACCTATTTAGATTAAAAATACAAAACATGATCATTTCTGAACATTCACTTTAAGACTATTGGGGAGGAACAGAGATGAGGTTGGAACCTCCATGTTCAGAAGCTGCACCATTGTATGGCATGACGTGATACCTTGTATTTATCCAGCCACTGAAAACTCAGCCCTATGTAACAGATCATAGATTGTTGACTTTTAGTTTCTACTAAATTCTTAATTCTTGCAAAATGTATCAAAAGTGTTCTGGTTTCTTGGGAAATCACTCTAACAAGTGTTGACATCTATAGTTTACACTGGGTATCAATGCACTTTTTAAAGTTCATATCTTAGAAGACACAGTTCAAACCGTCTGAATTATTTATATTGTTTTTTAGCACTTGTTTTCTTGGAATGTCATGAACTCACAGTCACCTTTGCAGTCATCACACCTTTCAATCACTTTACCAGTTTATATGGAGCTTGTCTGCACGTAGCAGGAATATTTCACTAAGTGATTGTGATGTGCCCTCAATGCAAGTTTATTTTGCATTTTGTTCAATAATTTTAATGTCAGAAAATATGTTATTAAATGTTGAACTTGAAATATTTATATGTGAACAAGATTTCAACCGCATATAGTCAAGAGAGAAGATTCACTCTTGTCTGTACGTCTTCCCCCCCCCCCCCCCCCATTGCTGCAGTCCCTAAATTCATCAATTTGATGAATGTTGCTCAGTCCCTCTCATATGGGGCTTATCATTTCCATAGTTATAGATTCCCTGTTTGGGACCTCATTTGTTCTTGAGTGCTCAGCACAACTATTACATAGACACCCAATGATGTCAATGGACACCATGTAATACCAGTTGTCTCCTCCGTAATACCAGTTGTCTCCTCCAGTGGCAATTGCAGCTGCCCAAAAACTTAAAAGTCTAAGGTTTTATCCAATCACAAGCTGCCCCTCATTTGGTGATTCTTTTAAGTAGCTTAAAGGGATTGTCCAAGATTGTCTTCCTATTTTTGGAAGAGAAGAGACATATTTTTCTAGTCCTGGACTATGTTTAGCTTTTAATCCCTATGAGAGTCAGGGACTGAGCTGACTGAGGCGAATATACTGTTCGTAAAGCAGTGAGCAACAAGTTGGAGACTTACCGACCTGCACAAAAGTTTTACAGATGTGTGGAAAAAATTCTGCAAAGTAAAAGTACTTTCAGAAATAGAAGTGTTAATCGTTTATTTTTATCAATTAATAAAATGCAAAGTATATGAACAAAAGAGAAATCTAAAGCGTATCAATATTTGGTTGTTAACGCCCTTTACCATCATCAGTTCTGCTAGGTACTTGTACTTGTACACAGGTTTTGAGAGAACTCATCAGGGAATCTATTCTAAACATCCTAGAGATCCGTGAAAAGATCTTCTCTGGATGTATTCTTGTACATCCCTTCTATCTTTTTATGTAATCCCAGACAGATTGGATGATGTTGAGGTGAGAACTCTGTGGGGACCATATCATCACTTCCAGGACTCCTTTAAAGAAGTGCTCCCATCAAAGTTTTTATCCTGTTAATATATTGCAGTCGTCATATTATATAGCACTGTCTACTTGCAATTGCTCATTTTGCCTTTCCACCCAGTTAATTTTTCTCTTTTCCATTAGGTCTATGACATCACGTGATTAAAAACTGACTATCTGAATCCACCGAAGCACTATGTAGAAACAGGAAGTCTCTTTTCCCTGTATGAGACATCATTAGAACTACAATTCTACATCACTGCAAAGTCCCTGCCAGCCTTCTTCAACTCCTGACCCAGTTGCTCCTCTCCTACATGTCAAGGACTTTTGCACTGACTCATGACTCATGCAGGGAAATTGACCTCCTGTTTCTACAAAAAGCTTAGAAGGAATCGGCTCGTCTGTTTTTAGTCATGTGATGTCATAAACCTAATGGAAAGGAAAATAATTAACTGGGTAGAAAGGCAAAATGAGCAATTGTAAGCTCACAATGCCATATAGTATGATGACTGCAATATAATAAAGAAGATGAAAGCTTTGATGGGAGTGCTTCTTTAAGCTGAAAATAGTTCTATATAACATTGACTGTATGTTTGGGGTCATTTTCCAGCCACAGAAGAAATGTGAAGCCAATCAGTTACATCTTTGTATTAAATGATAGATAAGTATCTGCCTATAGTGCTCAGCATTGAAAACACCAACAAATGGACAACATTGAAAACCATAGACACAGTGGTCACAAAGGAAACTTAGTGCAGCAGATGAAATATACACCATGATTACTTCATTCTAAATCAGAAGATGTCCAGAAGTGCCATCAACTCAGAGCTGGCAGCAACCAGTAGAATTACTGAAGGGCTCGAGAGCAATAGTAGTCTGCAGGCAGGCAACAGTGAAGCATAGTGGAGGTTTCTTACAAATTCCTTGCATTTCAGCAAATAGACTTGCAAATTAGTTATGGTTATTGTTGCCTCAATGCTGTGAAATACAAGCAGATACTTATCCATCATGCAACACAATCAGGGAAGTATCAGATTGGCTCCAACATTATTCTGCAGCAGGACAAGGACCCCAAACATGCAGCAATGTCATTAAGAAGAACAAGGAGTCCTGGAGGTGATGATCCGGCCACATAGAGCCCTGATCTCATCATCATCCAGTCTGTCTGGGATCACATGAAGAGACCGATAGATCTGCACACACGACATCCACAGAAGAACTAACGTTAGTGCTCCAATATAGAACATATTCCTCCAAAAACTGATGAGGGCAAAGGACGGTCACCAAATAATAATTTTATTTAGATTTTTCTTTTGTTAATTCACTTTGCATTTTGTTAATTGCTAAAATAAACTATGAACACTTCTGTTTTTGTAAGCTTCTTACTTTGCAGCATTTTTTCACATCTACCTAAAACTTTTGTATGGTGCTTTATATACAACGACGACAAATAAATATATTATTACTTAAAATCCAGAAACTGCAGATTATTTTAATTTGGTCGCAGAGTCTGTGAGCAGAAAGTATTAGTTCATGTTTTTACTGCTAATATTCTTGTTATGGTCTTTGGCTACTAAAGATTACTCTGCATTTCCTCAGATATACCTAAATTTGCATGACACTTTTTCGGTCTTCCTCCTCCTATGTTGTTGCTAAAGTTGCTTTAGTGAACATGACAGCTGACATTTTGCTTTTGAAATAAAGAGCACAAGAGCATTCCTTGTAATCCTCATGTGAATACCTGTTGGAAATAGCAGCCTGATCCATCTGTGTGAAGATTGAAGGACCCAGGCTGTCAGCTAAAGCCTACTTAATGCTCCGTAATTGGAATAGGTGTCATTAAATGCAGCCTCTTATGATCTGATACCAGGAATGATTAATACCTGCTGTATATAGGGCAACATAAACCTCTAGCCTGCTCAAATGCAGGAAAAAAGCTGATAAAAGCAGATTGTGGTATGTGTGCTGCCTGTCAGCTTACTGACTAGATGTCAATGGATATTACTGGTGTATGTGTTTGTCTGCTTGAGATGTGAGAATTTTTCTATTTGACAATCAACAATTATTTTGTGGCTTCCTATGGATTACTCGGATGTATCTAATGATCAAACAGTACAATAAAATGTTACTTAAAGGAGCACTCCCATCAAAAAATTTTATCCTCTTAATATATTGCAGTCATCATATTATATAGCACTTACGCTTATAGTGTACTTACAATTGCTCATTTTTCCTTTCTACCCAGCTAATTCTTCCCTTTTCTCTGCTCTATGTAGAAACAGGAAGCATCTTCTTCCTGCATGACTCATTCCCCTCCTCAACTCATGATCCAGCTGCTCCTCTCCTCCCTACCCCATAGACTTTTGCAGTGACTCATGACTTGCACAGAGAAAATTTACCTCCTGTTTCTACATAGAGATTGGAAGGATTCATCTAGTCAGTTTTTATTCACGTGATGTCATAGATACCTAATGGAAATCAGAAGAATTAGCTGGGTAGAAAGGCACAATGATCAATTCTAAGTACACAGAGCTATATAATATGACTGCAATATACTAAGAGGATAAAAACTGTTCTGGGAGGAGGAGGAGGAGGAGTGCTTCTTTAATAGTTTTCAGCAGGTCTTTTTTTTACTAAGAACTTTATTTCTAATTTATTGGAAAACAGCTTGCAGTGTGAAGTATCAATGTTTTTATTTTTTGATTGTCATGACTCTATGCAAAGTCATGTAAGGTTCTTGTTTCTAATTTCTTTTTATTGTTTTCTTTTGTACGTGAGTAAGAAACTCTGCAGTTTCTTAAGCATTGCAACTAAGGGCTTGTTCAGATGTCAGTTTTTCTCCGGTACGAGAAAAACGAACTAGTTATTTTGATTACACACTGGTGCCTTTCGGACCACCCTCAGATCAAACTGCTCAATTTTATGCGTGCTTGGAGAAAAAAAAAAAGTTTCTCCAACTTCTCCTTTCTCACAGTCCGTAAAAATTGGATGTCATCCGAGCGTGGTTCGATTTTTTTCATGAACCCATAGACTTGCATTGCTGATTTATGATCCGAACCTCAGAAACACCATAGGTTATCATAGATACGAGTGCTACCTGTAAAAAGCACAAAACTCGTATGAAAACAACTGATGTCCGAATGAAGCCAAACATCAAGAGAATATGTGTACATGGTTCTGTTCACATGGCACTATGGCTTTTAATTTTACAGGAACCATGATGAATAGATCCATTTTTTAACAGATCCTAAGGGCTTATTCATGGATTCGCTTATCTAGCGCTTATAATGAGTTCATCAGGTATTCATGATCCTGAATGCAGCCATGACAAACAGGATGAATCCTCTGCTTTTTACCCTGTAGGCTTCACTTAGAGAACTGGAATACATTATAAATGTTATATTTCAACCTTTGTGTGGACACACATTTCTTATTGCATCTCTGACATCTGCAGCTGCTGCAGATCATCTTAATAAGTCACAATTTTAATGAGGTCATGTATCTGCCAGAAAACCCAGAGATACAAAAAGCAATAAATGTTTGGAACGTCTGTGGCAGCGTGCTTGTCTTTATATCTTTATATCATGGTAGCACCAATGAATGAATGCAGCATCAACTGAGCAAAGCGTTGTAATATTTATCTCTATGCAGGAGCACCTGGGCTGCATACACAAGATATTAACAATACTGATTCCACATCAATGGCAGCAAAGAATTGTGCATTCCTCTCGAGTAATCCGTCATCGTCCTTCTTAGACTATGTTCACACGTTGCATTTTTGGCAGTAAAGAAGCTGTTTTCAAAAAGCAGTTTTTTTCTGCCTTTTTTGCTGCGTTTGTATGGTCTCTTGTGCATGTTGATAAGGTTTAGCATCCACAAAAATACATGATGCAATTTCCTTAGATTTTTGCATGAAATACGAAACAAAACCTGAAAACCTACCTACTTTTTTTAAATCTGTTTTTGCACTTACCCATTGCTTTCTATGGATGAAAAAATCCTGCAAAAACACTAAAAGAAGTGTCATGCTGCTTCTTTAAAAAAGGCAGCATTTTTCCAATTCAGTCAGGAAAGAAAAAACAATGTGTGTGCATGATGAGATTTCTGAAATCTCATAGTGTTTGCTGGTATTGTAAAACGCAGCTTAAAATTTGCATAAAAAGCAGCAAAAATGCAACGTGTGAACATAGCCTTAGAAACTTATGTCCACCATCTAGTTGTATGTGCCCAGCATACTTTTATTATTATGCTGTATGGTTTACCAGTGAATGTGAACAGAGCTTAATGTAGTTAACTGGTAATCCATGTTTCTTAGTTTAAGTCGTTTTCTGCAGATTACAAACTTGTCAGTACTAAATAAACCATGGCCCACATTGTGTTTTTTTTGTGTGTGTGTGTGGAGTAGGTGGTGCTCATAAAAAAAGCAAAACCTAGCTTCTTTAAAGCAAAATGTCCATTCTCATTGCAGTTTTCTGTTAAAAATGGAAATCCTTATATATATGTCCAATTGTCATAGAATAGTCCCGGAAAATGAACTGAAATTCTCTTAATAAATGCTTTGTAGAGAGATTACGTTGCAGTCCTGAGTTCTGTAAAATGCTCTACTTCTGAGTCCATAAGGAAATATTATTATACAGCCACAAAGTGAGATTCCTCATTATACCCCAGAATATTCGGGAGCTATTTTGAACACATTAGATTACATAGCGTAAAATGATATTATCTCCCCCTGAAGTCAGATGTGAGTTTTATGAACTCCCGCCACCAGTCCTTTCTATGTAATAATGCAGTCATGTGATAGTGGCGCGAGGACCATTGTTTCTCTGCTGCCTGTGCAGAAATTGAATCTGGAAGAGTTTTATGAGCAAGACGCTGAGTCTGCAGGAAAGCCGTCCTGCTCTATGCACTCACTGCATGTTACTTAATGGAAAACTCCAGGTATCACATATTGTCTAGTGAAAGTGACAAAAGGAAATGTATAAAAACCCTTTTTTAACTTATTTTAAGGGCATTTTCACATTGCGTTTTGCCCCCCCCCCCCCCCCCCTTCAGACGCCCCGTTGCGGCTTACATCTGAACCTCCCCGAAATGGTATCCCTACATATGTGTAGACAGGGCCATTTCTATAATTGTGCCGACAGAGCGAACGTGCTCTCTGACGTACATGATTTTCAGGCTTATATGCCCACTGGTGGTGGACATTCAGAACAGTCTACTACATCTTGTGTCCAGTAGGAGTACACATCTGAAAATTATGCACGTCAGAGCACATAGTCGCTCTGTAGGCACCATTATAGTCTATGGCCCCGTCGGCGCACACTTCTGAATTCCCGCTAAGGCCAAAGCCCTGACGGGACCACTGAGCGGGTGCCTAAGCAAAATGTTTAACATTGCGAATTATAGGAGAAGTTTTGTAATGTATTTTTTTCTTTATCCATACCGGAAAAACACTGATGATCACACGAATGGTAAAATGGACACATGGACGACACACTGATGACACATGGATGGTAAAATGGACACATGATGCCACCGGTATCAGTGTTCTACGTTCATGTTTTATACGGTTGTGTGAAGGAGGCCAAGGACCGCACAAAGACTTTTGTGTAACTAGTCTACTACATTCATATTCATGCAATTTCTATGCAGCATTTTATTATTTTTGCTTTTATTTTGCATATAAAGTTCAGTACAAGAAAAAGGAATCAATTTAGATTTTTTTTTTGTCTGTCTGTTTTTACATTCGGCCTAGCATTAATTTTTCTTGTATGCAAAAAAAAAATGTTCAAAACTTTTCCAACCCATTAGACAGTAAAATAAAGGACAGCAGCAGGATACAAGGATAGCATCCATATGCTGTCTGGTTTTTTTTGCTGATGCATTAACTTGAATGGGCGATTTTAATATGTGGAGCTGATCAAAATGTTATATGTCTCAGTTTTTTTTTCTATTTGTACAAGTGAATTATAATGGGTATTTGTTTTATCCTAAAAAAATGGATCGAAACATGTGTAAAGTGACCAAGGGCGGTAGCCGTGGACAAGCTGCTACAATATAATGCCCTGGCACTTTACTGGAAAATAGTTTTCCAGTCCCAATGTTCTACCAGGTGCAGGGTGCATCACACTCACTTATAGGCCGCAGGCCTCCACTTTCTCCAGGCCTCCATCTTCAGGAGCCGCTGCATATAACTCTAAGGACACGCAGTTCATTTCACCAAGCAAAAGTTTACTCGACAATTCAAATTCATCAGATTGTAACATGCAGTTTCGGGCACAAAACTTCTTATTGCTTGTTTCCTTAGTACAGTACATCTTCATCATTACTATCCATTCATCCAAGACTATCCCTATATTTACTGTTCCTATCAGCCCCAGGAATTTCCTGTACAGTCCTGCAGTGCGCCCGGGATCTGTTACCTTCCCTCCATGCGGTTCCACATCCATCGTCTCCTGTACGCCAGAGGATAAGGCACCTTTCATAGTACCTGTACCGAGCCTTGAGCTCCGGACGTTGCATGAATGTCCACAAGGGATCCCAGTATGGCTTCCCATAGTCCCGAGCAACAGATATTTGCCCACTGCAACTTGAACTTGATTACTATATTTTCCTATCTGATCTGCTATCAGGAAACAGTCCCTTTTTACTGGAGCTTGCCCCTTCCACAATGTGCTAGTCCCAAACTTTAACTATGTTTGGAGCTGACAGATATACTTTTACTAACAGTATGGATTGCATTTGCATACATTAAACATGTTAAATTTATATTTAAATTTATACTGCTTACCAAACTCTATCTTATCTTATGTCACTATTTTATGTCCTAAAACCTAACCAATGTATTATATCACTAATCTTATACTTTTCACTTCCTACTGCACCCCATGCCTATTATACTAACAATACTTGTTCCTCATGTGACATTAACCAGGTTACACCTAGGTTTGGACTGGCCCACTGGATAACAGGAGAACCCTCTGGTGGGCTCATGTGCAAGAGTGGGCCACCACCCTCTTATATGAGCAGTACTTGGCACAATTTACTTGAATCACAATGTACAGACAAAGGCAGCATCTTATTCATTTATCAATCTACCCAGTCCATTTGTCATATAAATTTGTGATTGATGATAATGTCACATTTGCACGAAGTTGAAAGGTGGGGCCCTGGAGTTGGTTACTTGTGGGCATTTGGCACCCCAGTCCGATACTGGTTACACCTATAATGCTTATCACCCTCTATATATTATAAATTACAGAATATATCTACAATTGCATGACACTATTCACATTATAATATACAACACAGCACAATTGGTGTCTTCAGGGTTAGGAACACAATAGTACAGTCCACCACTTTTACACATGAAAAAAACATGAATGCGAGGAAGGTTACACAAATCAAATTATGTGAAAGTTACATCTGATGGCTCAGGACTGTGCGCACACCTTGACTTTTAATCTAATGAAGTAAAATTCATTATGTTGAGCTGGAGTCAATAGAAACACCACTTGAGGAATGAGGTTTGTATTTTTTTAACTGGAGTTTTTCTCTTACAGTAGAGAATCGTCATCATCCATTAGCAATTTCCATCCATCTATTGATTGCTCGTATTCGGAGGTGCTGTTTTATTCTAACCATTTGGGCTGTTTGTGTTAAGTGATTGTCTTTTAGTGATGTGTGCAGTTGCTCCGCTTTCTTTCCATGTTAACGGCCATACAGCATATGGGAAGTCCATATGGTACTCTCGAAGCCAGTTCTACTGATAGATCGCAGGGGAAGTGTGTTTTGCTGGTGGCTGTTAAGGTTGTCTGAGTATTCCAAGACCTTTGGGAGATACAGCCAACTGGAGAGAAGCAAAAGTACCAGCCGACCATCATTATCTGTCCTCTTAACTGCCAGCACATTACTGCTATTTACTCTGATTAAATAAGAGAAATCTGGATGTTTTTAATAGTGTTTGGGAGAAGGCAACTAATAAAAAGTAAAAGTCTTTTTTTACACATAGTTGTTAAGAAACTGCAAAACATATAAAACCCCTCAATATACAACTATTTAGGGACATTTTGACTTATAACGAGTTTACTCTACGGTGGTATAGCTCTAGCTAACCTTTCCGCTGTATGGTGCCGCAGTTCATTACCCATAGAAGTCTTCAGGTTCTTACAGTACCCCTGTATGACTCTGATTAAATACATAATCACTTGCATTATGTAGGAAACAAAAATGTCATGTTCTTTGGCCGTGGTTATAAGTGATGTCTTGCTGATCTGGGTTTGTATACAAACAAGGGCAACATTTGCGCACAGTTTATACAGTGTATTGTCCCATTTTTCTGAACGAGTTTCTTTTCACACTCAAAAAACTTACCTGTAGATAAATTTGTTTGGGAGCCACAATGCCTCTGAATATGTCAGCACTATATTATAACATAATAAATGACCTACTGCATTATGGTGGTAAAAGGAAGCATTGCTTGTAGAAGGGAATATCCCTGAAAAGCGGTGCCTTACCAGGATGTCTGTAATATATATAGGGGATAACTCAGGAGACTCTTTGCGTGGAACAAGACAACTACAGGAAACAGTTTTATAAGTGGTAAAGTCTATATTATCACACGGTGATTCAAACAGGTGCAGAGAGAAACTCAAGTCCACAACACTTGGTGTAAATATTAAAGGCAGCTTAGCAGTCTATAGGAAACTTCAGAGGAAAATGCAATCATTCAGAAAGTCTATGAAGCACAGTTATTCTTGAGGATACTTGACACGAATAAATCCTTGTCTTAGTCCAAACACAGATAGATAAGCTTATAAGGCAGTTCAAAACATATCTTAACTCAACCAAGGAGGCCTGGTTAATAGTCTCAGGTTTTTGCAGTGCAGAAACAGCTTACATGTCCAGCAAATGAGATGGAAGTAAACACGAGCAGCAGATGAAGGAGGATTACTGGAAACTGGTGTATGCAGCAGGAACTCAGAGCAGAGTAGCAGGATCACCGCACAGGTTCACAGGAGCAGGTATATAGCCAGGGAGTATTTAGAGGTCAGGAGCTGGATGCAAGGCAGAATACTCTAGCACAGACTGAAGGCTGGGGTGGAGTTTTATAGCAGGAAGACACAGTGCACATGAGACCAAAGACGCCATCTTGGAAAAGGGCAGTAATGCACAAAAGGTAAAAAATGTTCATAGTCCTGACATTACTCCCTCCTTAGAAGCGGCCTCAGGACGATGCTGGACCTGGTTTCTCAGGGAATCTCTGATGAAAACGAGAAATCTTCTGTTGGGCATTGATGTTTTCCACAGGTTCCCAAGAGTCTTCCTTAGGGGGATATCCCTGCCATCTTATCAGATATTGGAGCCGATTCCTGCAAATCCTGGAATCAATAATTTCCTCCACCACAAATTGTTCTTGCCCATCAATCACCACAGGCTGCGGAGGTGGCACAACACGTCCCTGGAAGGTATTAGGAGATACAGGCTTTAGTAAAGATATATGAAAAACTGGGTGTACCTTCATAGTCCTAGGCAGCTTCAGCCGGCAGGCCACAGAGCTCACAATACCGTTGATCTTGAAAGGGCCAATGAATTTCTGTCCAAGTTTTTGTGAAGGAACGTTTAACTTCAGATTCTTAGTTGCTAACCACACGGAATCTTCTACCTTGAACATGGGTGCAGGTTTACGGAATCTATCAGCCGATCTCTTATAACGTTCTTGAGCTGTGGTCAGGGATTCCTTCAGAACCTCCAGATTTTGTCTCATTGCAGTCAGCCTTTCCTCCACTGCCGGAACCGGAGAATTAATTGGACCTAGGTAAAATACACGGATGATAACCCAGATTGGCAAAGAAAGGTGTAAATTTAGTGGAGGCGCTCTGAGAATTATTATGTGAAAATTCGGCTAACGGCAGCAACTCCAACCAATCATCCTGGAGATGGCTGACATAGCATCTTAGATATTGTTCCAGCGTCTGGTTGGTATGCTCAGTCTGACCATTTGTCTGGGGATGGTAAGCGGAAGAGTCAGACATTAATATTGAGTGCAGAGCAAAACCCCTTCCAGAATCTTGAAGTGAACTGTACTACACGGTCAGAGATGATCTCATCCGGAACCCCATGCAACCGAAAGACATTCTGTATAACCAAGTTCACTGTATCTTTAGCTGAGGGGAGGCCGGTGCATAGAACAAAATGAGCAGCTTTAGTCAGGCGATCAACTACCACCATGATTGTATTCATGCCCCCCGATGTAGGCAGCTCCACAATAAAGTCCATTGATATAGACCCCCAAGGGCGGGACGGAACAGGTAATGGTTGTAGAAGACCCGTAGGCGCCACACGAGGAGTCTTGTAACGGGCACATACCTCGCAAGAGAGAACATAGTCCTTGGTATCCTTCAGGCAAGTTGGCCACCAGAAGAATCGGCTCAGGAACTCTTGTGTCTTCTGTACCCCCCCTGTGACCAGCCAACTTGGAGTCATGTACCAACTTGAGGATCTGCAGACGGTCGACCTCAGGGACATAGATACGTTGATCTCTGAACCACATGCCACCCTTAAAGACAAGATTAATATCCACAGGTGGGTTGGCCAGAAATACCTCACCGTCATAGGCCTCCCTGCACTCCTTCCACAAGTGCTGATCGTGGATAACTCCAATGAAATTGGCATCAGATAGAATGGTCTTGGACGGGGCTCCAGGTACGGAATCCGCAGCATGGATTCGGGATAAAGCATCAGTCTTCCCATTACGAGAACCTGGACAGTACGATATAACAAAGTTAAATTGATTTAAAAATAAGTTCCAACGAGCCTGACGAGGAGAAAGACATCTCTAAGGAACTCTAAATTGCGATGGTCAGTTAGCACTATGATCTGTTGTGCAGCTCCTTGCAGATGATGCCTCCATTCTTTGAAAGACGCAGTAATAGCCAGCAATTCCTTGTCTCCCACGTCGTAATTCTTCTCTGCTGAGGTTACTCTACGGGAAAAGAAAGCACAAGGATGTAGCAGACCCTTCTCTCCAGTTCTTTGGGAGAGAATAGCCCCCAAAGCATTATCAGAAGCGTCCACCTCCACAATGAATGAAAGTGTTGGATCTGGGTGTATCAACAGCGGTGCTGATGTGAAACAGATCTTAAGCCGATCAAAAGCTTCTTGAGCCTGTGATGACCACTTAAAGGGCTTTTCCTTCTTTGTCAAGGAAGTAATGGGACGGACAATATCAGAAAAATTTCGAATGAAGCGTCTGTAGAAATTTGCAAAACCAATAAAACGTTGGACCTCCTTAACGTTCTTGGGTACCAGCCAGTCAAGGATAGCCTGAATCTTACCAGATTCCATGTTCAGCCCCTGGGGAGAGATGATATAACCTAAGAACTGTATCTCAGAACGATGGAACTCGCATTTCTCCAGCTTGATATACAGATGGTTCTCTTTCAGACGTCTTAAAACAGCTTTGACATGTTCTTCATGTTCCTGTAGAGAGTCAGAAAAGATTAGAATATCGTCCAAATAGATCACCACAAACTGGTCCAACAAATCTCTGAAAATGTCATTAGCAAGGTGTTGAAACATTGCAGGGGCATTACAAAGCCCGAAGGGCATCACGAGATATTCAAAGTGTCCATACCGGCATCGGAATGCTGTCTTCCACTCATCCCCTGGACGAATACGCACCAAATTATAAGCCCCACGAAGATCCAGTTTAGAGAACACCTTAGCATGGCGGACTCTTTCCAGTAATTCGAGAATCAGAGGCAAAGGGTAACGGTTTTGTACGGTTACCTTATTGAGTTCCCGATAGTCAACACAGGGTCTCAGGGTCCCATCCTTCTTTTTTACAAAAAATATAGGTGCCCCTGCTGGTGAGGAAGAAGGACGTATGAAGCCTTTGGCCAGAATTTCATCAATATACTCCTTTAAGGCTTGAAGCTCAGGTGCCGCCAAAGGATATACGTTACCAAAAGGAATAGCTGCCCCAGGAAGCAACTCAATGGGACAGTCATAATGCCTGTGTGGAGGAAGCTGATCTGCATTCTTCTTGTCACAGATGTCAGAGAACTCTTTATATGCTGGAGGTAAAGAAAATTGTTGTGAATTCTGTTTTTGGCTCCCTCTGGTGGCTACTGGTGGTACTGGTTGACTTTGGTCTTGTGTTTCCAGTGCACCTGTTTTTTCATCAGGAAATTGGGAGTTTCCTATTTAGTCTGGCTTCTCAGTCACTCTAGTGCCGGCAATCAATGTTACCAGAGCATCTCTGTTGCTTGCTACCTGCTCCAAGTCTGCAATTCAGCTAAGTTGAAATCTTTGGCTTTTTTGTGTTTGTTTTGTCCAGCATGCATTTATATTTCTCGTGCTGCTGGAAGCTCTAGTGATCTGAAATTACTACTCCGGTGTCATGAGTTGATAACGGAGTTAAGGTAGTTTCAGGATGGCTGCTTAGGGTTTTGAGGTAACCGCGAAGTCCTCTTTTGTATTTTCATCTATCTAGTCAGAGGGCCTCACTTTGCTGAATCTATATTCATACTGCGTTTGTGTTTTCCTCTTACCTAACCGTTATTACATGTGGGGGGCTACTATAACTTTTGGGGTTTCCCTGGAGGCAAGCCAGGTCTGTGTATTCCTCTTATAGGGGTAGTTAGCTCTCCGGCTGGCGCGAGGTGTCTAGGGATACAACGTAGGCACACCCCCTGGCTACTTTTATTTGCGTGTTAGGTTCAGCATCGCGGTTACCTGAGATACCATCATCCTAGAGCTAGTCCGTTTTTGCCCATGTCCCTGCCATTGGGAATCATGACAGTATTGCCGGCCAGAATGTATTAAAGGTATTGGCTAAAGAAGGAGAGGAAAAAGAAGTTTCTGACACTTTTTTTTTTTTTTTTTTTTACTCAGAGGTTCTGTCTAGCCATAATTGCAATCTGCTGTTTTTTGTTTGTTTTTTTCTCTCCTCTTAACCCCTGAATGGCTCAGATCTCTGCTGTTGAGAAATGGATATCCAGAGTTTAGCTTCTAATCTTAATACTCTTGCCTCTAAGGTTCAAAATATCCAAGACTATGTTATACATGCTCCTATGTCTGAACCCAAGATCCCTATACCTGAGTTCTTTTCTGGAGATAGATCTCGCTTTTTGAATTTTAAGCACAATTGTAAATTGTATCTTTCTCTGAGATCTCGTTCCGCTGGAGACCCCGCTCAGCAGGTTAAAATTGTTATTTCCTTGTTGCGGGGTGACCCCCAGAATTGGGCATTTGCATTGGCACCAGGGGATCCTGCGCTGCTCAATGTGGATGCGTTTTTTCTGGCACTGGGGTTGCTCTATGAGGAACCTAATTTGGAGATTCAGGCTGAAAAGGCCTTGCTAGCCCTCTCTCAAGGGCATGATGAAGCTGAAGTATATTGTCAAAAATTTCGAAAATGGTCTGTGCTTACTCAGTGGAATGAGTGCGCCCTGGCGGCGAATTTCAGAGAAGGTCTCTCTGACGCCGTTAAAGATGTCATGGTGGGGTTTCCTACGCCCACAGGTCTGAATGAATCCATGACTATGGCTATTCAGATTGATCGGCGTTTACGGGAGCGCAAACCTGTGCACCATTTGGCGGTGTCTTCTGAGCAGGCACCGGAGATTATGCAATGTGATAGAATTCTGTCCAGAAGTGAACGGCAGAATTATAGGCGTAAAAATGGGTTGTGCTTCTACTGTGGTGATTCTGCTCATGTTATATCAGCATGCTCTAAACGCACAAAAAAGGTTGATAAGTCTTTTGCAATTAGCACCTTACAGTCTAAGTTTATTTTGTCTGTAACTTTGATCTGTTCATTATCAACTATTACTGTGGATGCCTATGTGGATTCTGGCGCTTCCTTGAGTCTTATGGATTGGTCCTTTGCCAGACGTTGTGGGTTTAGCCTAGAGCCTTTGGAAGTTCCTATCCCTCTGAAGGGTATCGACTCCACACCTTTGGCTAGGAATAAACCACAGTTCTGGACACAAGTGACTATGTGTATGACTCCTGACCAGGGCTGCCACTAGAAATTTCGGGGCCCCATACTGGCAACATTTTCGGGGCCCCCTTGAGACTCCACCCAGGCTCCACCCCAGCCCCGCCTCCACGCTCCACCCCTCGAACTGTCCACAGTCCCACCGCTCTCTCTTGGAAAAACTCCACTTCTCACCAATCACACATTGAGGGTACGTGTCCACCTTCAGGATGGCCGGCGGTTGCTGCGTCGGAGCGGCAAACCCGCTCGGCGCTAAGCCCCGCCCCCTACTGTGACGCGATGATGCCGGATGTGTTCATTGCACACATCCGGGATCATCGCACCCCACACATAGGGCCCTGTGTTATAGCTTGCGGCGGCGCAGCGATCTTAAAAGAAGCGCCGTATGTCCGGAGTCGCAGGGCCGCCGGGTGCGTGTTACCACGCATAGTGGAGACGGGATTTCATAAAATCCCCTTCACTATGCTGGAACATCTGGACGCTGCGTGTTTGACGCTGTGGCCCCACGCACCGTCAAACACGCAGCGTTTACTTAACGTGGACACATACCCTAAGGGTACTGTCACACAGTGCAATTTTGATCGCTACGACGGTACGATTCGTGACGTTCTAGCGATATCGTTACGATATCGCAGTGTCTGACACGCAGCAGCGATCAGGGACCCTGCTGAGAATCGTACGTCGTAGCAGATCGTTTGGAACTTTCTTTCGTCGCTTGATCTCCCGCTGACATCGCTGGATCGTTGTGTGTGACAGCGATCCAGCGATGTGTTCGCTTGTAACCAGGGTAAACATCGGGTAACTAAGCGCAGGGCCGCGCTTAGTAACCTGATGTTTACCCTGGTTACCAGCGTAAACGTAAAAAAAACAAACAGTACATACTCACATTCTGGTGTCTGTCCTCCGGCGTCTCAGCTTCTCTGCACTGTGAGCGCCGGCCAGCCAGAAAGCGAGCACAGCGGTGACGTCTGACGTCACCGCTCTGCTTTCCGGCCGCTGTGCTTACACAGTGCAGAGAAGCAGAACGCCGGGGGACAGACACCGGAATGTGAGTATGTACTGTTTGTTTTTTTTACGTTTACGCTGGTAACCAGGCTAAACATCGGGTTACTAAGCGCGGCCCTGCGCTTAGTAACCCGATGTTTACCCTGGTTACCCGGGGACTTCGGCATCGCTCCAGCGCCGTGATTGCAACGTGTGACCGCAGTCTACGACGCTGGAGCGATAATCATACGATCGCTGCGACGTCACGGATCGTGCCGTCGTAGCGATCAAAATGGCACTGTGTGACAGTACCCTAACAGTTCCCATCACCAGATCACACATATAGCCGGCAGCTTTTGTTTTGGCCAAAAGATTTTGTAAGCCGCCACCATAACACGGTAGACTCTTTTGGTGAGGCCCTACTCTGCTGTAACCTATTAAATATTTGTTAAAATATGCAAAACAATTTAGGTATATTTTTATTTATTTTTCAATTTTTAAAATGACCAATAATATCACATAAAAAACAAATACCGCTACACCATGACCAGATGACATATTACAACCACAGTGATCGAATAATGTCACATACAAAGAACAAATACCGCTACACCATGACCAGACCGCATATTACCACCACAGTGATCGAATAATATCACATACAAAGAACAAATACCGCTACACCATGACCAGATGACATATTACCACCACAGTGATCGAATAATATCACATACAAAGAACAAATACCGCTACACCATGACCAGATGACATATTACCACCACAGTGATCGAATAATATCACATACAAAGAACAAATACCGCTACACCATGACCAGACCGCATATTACCACCACAGTGATCGAATAATATCACATACAAGGGACAAATACCGCAACACCATGTCCAGACCACATATTACCACCACATAGTGACTAAATACTACAATTCTGATCAGTAATAAAAAAAAAGCACCACACTATCACCATAAGGCCGGAGACACACTGGTGCGAGATACGGCCGAGTCTCGCTGGTTAAAAGCAAGCTGTGGCACCGGCACTCCGGAGCGGAGCGTGCAGCTCCATGTATTGCTATGCAGCTGCACGCTCCGCTCCGGAGTGCAGGTGCCACAGCTTGCTTTTAACCAGCGAGACTCGGCCGTATCTCGCACCAGTGTGACCCCGGCCTAAGTGCCATTATACACAGGAGAGCTGTACTTAGTATGCAGTGTCTGTGTACAGATAATACAGTGATCACTAGTGAAATTATACACAGGAGCTCTGTATATAGTATACAGTGTATAGTGTCAGTGTACAGGTAACACTGACTTACCAGTGACGTCTCTTGGTGAAGTCCTTCATCTTTCATCCAGCACAGACCGCCATCATGTCTTCCAGCCAGGACTCGTCTCTGCAGGAAATAACAGAGTTATCTCGAGCTCCGCTTGTAGAACACATTACTTAATTTTTCCCAACTTCTACATTACACCGCATAAAGAAAAAGAGGCGACATAGTGTCACTCTACACAGTAACAGGACCGCCCCCTCATTTAAAACAGTGTCCTCAAAAAATAAATACATCACTGCAGTAATAATATCCCTTAATTAGTCCCTATGGTAATAATATTCGCCATCCTGGCCCCGTGTGTCTCATTCCTGGCGTCAGCCATATGTTCTCCCATCCTGCCCTCATGAGTATCCTTTCTGCACCATATGATCTCCCCATCCTGCCCCATCTGTCTCCATCATATCCATCCTGCCCCATGATCCTGCACGATCTGTCTCCAGTTATGCCCCCATGTCTTTCATCATACCCCATATCTCCATTCATAGCCCCCGTGTCCAGCATCATTCATAGCCCCCGTGTCCAGCATCATTCATAGCCCCCGTGTCCAGCATCATTCATAGCCCCCGTGTCCAGCATCATTCATAGCCCCCGTGTCCAGCATCATTCATAGCCCCCGTGTCCAGCATCATTCATAGCCCCCGTGTCCAGCATCATTCATAGCCCCCGTGTCCAGCATCATTCATAGCCCCCGTGTCCAGCATCATTCATAGCCCCCGTGTCCAGCATCTCTGCCCCCGTGTCCAGCATCTCTGCCCCCGTGTCCAGCATCTCTGCCCCCGTGTCCAGCATCTCTGCCCCCGTGTCCAGCAGGGACACAAGGATACGGACGCAAGGATACTTTATATGTGTACCACCTCCACCTGTGCCTTGTTGGAATGTGCAGCAAACAAACCCCCCCTCCTCATTGAATCCATGCAGGCAGCAAACCAACCCCCCCCCCCCCCCCCCGGGGCCCTGTTTGAATCCGTGCAGGCAGGCAGCAAACAAACCTCCCCACCCCCGGGCCCTGTTTGAATCCGACCCCCCCGTGCAGGCAGGCAGCAAATAAGCCCCCCCAAACAGGGCCCGGGGGTGGGGGGGGTTTATTTGCTGCCTGCCTCAGCCTGCACCACGGGTCGGATTCAAACAGGGCCCAGGGGTGAGGGCCCGAGGGTGAGGGCCCGGGGGTGTTTATTTGCTGCCTGCCTGCACGGGGGGTCTGATTCAAACAGGGCCCGGGGGTGGGGGCCCGGGGGGGTTTATTTGCTGCCTGCCTGCACGGGGGGTCTGATTCAAACAGGGCCCGGGGGTGGGGGCCCGGGGGGGGGGTTTATTTGCTGCCTGCCTGCATGGGGGGTCTGATTCAAACAGGGCTCGGGGGTGGGGGCCCGGGGGGGTTTATTTGCTGCCTGCCTGCACGGGGGGTCTGATTCAAACAGGGCCCGGGGGTGGGGGCCCGGGGGGGTTTATTTGCTGCCTGCCTGCATGGGGGGTCTGATTCAAACAGGGCTCGGGGGTGGGGGCCCGGGGGGGTTTATTTGCTGCCTGCCTGCACGGGGGGTCTGATTCAAACAGGGCCCGGGGGTGGGGGCCCGGGGGGGGTTATTTGCTGCCTGCCTGCATGGGGGGTCTGATTCAAACAGGGCCCGTGCATTGAATCAGACCCCCGTGCAGGCAGGCAGCAAATAACCCCCCCCCCCCCGGGCCCCCACCCCCGGGCCCTCACCCCCAGGCCCTCACCCCCGGGCCCTGTTTGCATCCGGAGTCCGGACGGACGGTACTAACCCTGCTCGCCCGCCGCCGGCTCCACTCGTCTGGTCCGGTCTGCAGAGCAGCTCCAGCATCCTGCACGTCCTCGGTCCTCTCATCGTGCGGTGGTCCCCTGCTGCCGCCGGCCTGCCTCTTCTGCTCCGCCGTCTGCTCCACCGCCGTCCGCAGCAGGCACGTGGCACACCGCACGCTGCTCTGCTCCGGAATGAGGAAGTGGAGCAGGGCAGCGTGTGACGTCACACGCCCATGATGCACCGGGCCCCTTAAAGCTACAGCGCTCATTTAGCCTGCATTTACACACGCCAGACGCGGAGACGCCAGCCCACAGGTAGTTAATCGGCTCAATGGCAGCGCAGCAGCTGCAGCAGCATGAATAAAATGTCAGAGGGGGCCCGAGCAGAGCGCGGACCGGGTTGTCAGCGTGCTCGGGCGGCGGGCCCCCCTTTTTGCTCCTCATCTCCGGGCCCCATACAGCAGTGATGCCTGTCATGCCCTGATGGCGGCCCTGCTCCTGACCATCGGGAGGTGATTCGCTTCCTTGTGTTGCATAACTTGCATGGTGTCTTAGTGCTTGGATTGCCATGGTTGCAAACTCATAATCCAGTCCTTGACTGGAAAACAATGTCTGTGTTAAGTTGGGGATGTCAGGGGGCTCATGGGGAAGTACCTTTGGTTTCCATTGCTTCATCTACTCCCTCTGAAATTCCGGCATTTTTGTCTGATTATGGTGATGTTTTTGAGGAGCCTAAACTTAGTTCTCTCCCCCCTCACCGGGATTGCGATTGTGCTATAGACTTGATTCCGGGCAGCAAGTTTCCCAAGGGTCGTTTGTTCAATCTATCTGTGCCTGAGCATGCTGTTATGCGAGAGTATATTAGGGAGTCCTTGGAAAAGGGACATATCCGTCCATCCTCATCCCCTTTAGGAGCAGGGTTTTTTTTCGTGGGTAAAAAAGATGGCTCCCTGAGGCCCTGTATTGATTATCGCCTGTTGAATAAGATTACAGTCAAATACCAGTATCCTTTGCCACTATTGACTGATTTATTTGCTCGTATTAAAGGGGCAAAGTGGTTCTCTAAGGTTGATCTTCGGGGTGCGTATAATTTGGTGCGGATCAAGCAGGGAGATGAGTGGAAAACTGCATTTAATACGCCCGAGGGCCATTTTGAGTATTTGGTAATGCCTTTTGGTCTTTCTAATGCTCCTTCAGTCTTTCAGTCCTTTATGCACGATATTTTCCGTAAATACCTGGATAAGTTTATGATTGTGTATTTGGATGATATTTTGATTTTTTCGGATGACTGGGAGTCGCATGTTCAACAGGTTAGGAAGGTTTTTCAGGTTTTGCGGTCCAATTCTCTGTTTGTAAAGGGTTCAAAGTGTATCTTTGGGGTTCAGAAGATCTCCTTTTTGGGGTATATTTTTTCCCCTTCTTCTGTTGAGATGGATCCTGTCAAGGTTCGAGCTATTTGTGATTGGACGCAGCCTACTTCCCTGAAGAGTCTTCAGAAGTTCTTGGGCTTTGCTAATTTCTATCGTCGATTTATAACTGGGTTTTCAAGTGTTGCTAAACCTCTGACTGATTTGACTAAGAAGGGTGCTGATGTTGCCAATTGGTCCTCTGCGGCTGTGGAGGCCTTTCGGGAGCTTAAGCGCCGCTTTTCTTCTGCCCCTGTGTTGCGCCAGCCTGATGTTTCGCTCCCTTTTCAGGTTGAGGTTGATGCTTCCGAGATTGGAGCGGGGGCGGTTTTGTCGCAGAAAAGTCCCGATTGCTCAGTGATGAGACCATGTGCATTCTTCTCTCGAAAGTTTTCGCCCGCCGAGCGAAATTATGATGTCGGTAATCGGGAGCTCTTGGCTATGAAGTGGGCATTTGAGGAGTGGCGTCATTGGCTTGAGGGTGCTAGACATCAGGTGGTGGTCTTGACTGATCACAAGAATCTGATTTACCTTGAGTCCGCCAGGCGTCTGAATCCTGGACAGGCGCGCTGGTCATTGTTTTTCTCTCGGTTTAATTTTGTGGTTTCATACTTGCCGGGCTCGAAAAATGTGAAGGCAGATGCTCTTTCTAGGAGTTTTGAGCCTGACTCCTCTGGTGATTCTGAGCCTACGGGTATCCTTAAGGATGGAGTGATTTTGTCTGCTGTCTCCCCAGACTTGCGACGTGCTTTGCAGGAGTTTCAGACTGATAGGCCTGATCGTTGTCCGTCTGGGAGATTGTTTGTTCCTGATGAGTGGACCAGTAGAGTCATCTCAGAGGTTCATTCTTCTGTGTTGGCGGGCCACCCTGGAATTTTTGGTACCAGAGATTTGGTGGCCAGGTCCTTCTGGTGGCCTTCCCTGTCTCGGGATGTGCGTACCTTTGTACAGTCTTGTGATGTTTGTGCTCGGGCCAAGCCTTGCTGTTCTCGGGCTAGTGGATTGTTGTTGTCCTTGCCTATTCCGAAGAGGCCGTGGACGCACATCTCTATGGACTTTATCTCGGATCTCCCGGTTTCTCAGAAAATGTCCGTCATTTGGGTGGTGTGTGACCGTTTTTCTAAGATGGTACATTTGGTACCCTTGCCCAAATTGCCTTCTTCATCGGAGTTGGTTCCTTTATTTTTTCAGAATGTGGTTCGCTTACATGGTATCCCGGAAAACATCGTGTCTGACAGAGGATCTCAATTTGTGTCTAGGTTCTGGCGAGCGTTCTGTGCCAGGATGGGCATTGATTTGTCTTTTTCGTCTGCGTTCCATCCTCAGACTAATGGCCAGACGGAGCGAACTAATCAGACCTTGGAGACGTATTTGAGGTGTTTTGTGTCTGCTGATCAGGATGATTGGGTCGCCTTTTTGCCGTTGGCAGAGTTTGCCCTCAATAATCGGGCCAGTTCTGCTACTCTGGTTTCTCCTTTCTTTTGCAATTCAGGGTTTCACCCTCGTTTTTCGTCTGGTCAGGTGGAGTCTTCGGATTGTCCTGGAGTGGATTCTGTGGTGGATAGACTGCACCGGATTTGGAGTCATGTGGTGGACAATTTGAAGTTGTCTCAGGAGAAGACTCAGCAGTTTGCTAATCGTCATCGTCGTGTGGGTCATCATCTCCGTGTTGGAGACTTGGTGTGGTTGTCTTCTCGTTTTGTCCCTATGAAGGTCTCTTCTCCTAAGTTCAAACCTCGGTTCATAGGTCCTTATAAGATTTTGGAGATTCTTAATCCTGTATCTTTTCGTTTGGACCTTCCAGCATCTATCACCATTCATAATGTCTTCCATAGGTCGTTGTTGCGGAGGTACGAGGTACCGGTTGTTCCTTCTGTTGAGCCTCCTGCTCCTGTGCTGGTGGAGGGTGAATTGGAGTATGTTGTGGAGAAGATTTTGGACTCTCGTATTTCCAGACGGAGACTTCAATATCTGGTTAAATGGAAGGGATACGGTCAGGAGGATAATTCTTGGGTGACTGCCTCTGATGTTCATGCCTCTGATTTGGTTCGCGCCTTTCATAGGGCGCATCCAGATCGCCCTGGTGGTTCTCATGAGGGTTCGGTGCCCCCTCCTTAAGGGGGGGGTACTGTTGTGAATTCTGTTTTTGGCTCCCTCTGGTGGCTACTGGTGGTACTGGTTGACTTTGGTCTTGTGTTTCCAGTGCACCTGTTTTCATCAGGAAATTGGGAGTTTCCTATTTAGTCTGGCTTCTCAGTCACTCTAGTGCCGGCAATCAATGTTACCAGAGCATCTCTGTTGCTTGCTACCTGCTCCAAGTCTGCAATTCAGCTAAGTTGAAATCTTTGGCTTTTTTGTGTTTGTTTTGTCCAGCATGCATTTATATTTCTCGTGCTGCTGGAAGCTCTAGTGATCTGAAATTACTACTCCGGTGTCATGAGTTGATAACGGAGTTAAGGTAGTTTCAGGATGGCTGCTTAGGGTTTTGAGGTAACCGCGAAGTCCTCTTTTGTATTTTCATCTATCTAGTCAGAGGGCCTCACTTTGCTGAATCTATATTCATACTGCGTTTGTGTTTTCCTCTTACCTAACCGTTATTACATGTGGGGGGCTACTATAACTTTTGGGGTTTCCCTGGAGGCAAGCCAGGTCTGTGTATTCCTCTTATAGGGGTAGTTAGCTCTCCGGCTGGCGCGAGGTGTCTAGGGATACAACGTAGGCACACCCCCTGGCTACTTTTATTTGCATGTTAGGTTCAGCATCGCGGTTACCTGAGATACCATCTTCCTAGAGCTAGTCCGTTTTTGCCCATGTCCCTGCCATTGGGAATCATGACAGAAAATACCTGTACATGTGGTTCCGTAGCCGTGGACTCAGGGACAGCTTCTGTTAACGCTGAGTTGCTCCTTGTTGGAAAGATAATCTCCTTGGTCTCCCAGTTAATAATTGGGTTCTGAGAACGCAACCAAGGAGTGCCTAAAATCACAGGAAAATGAGGAGAAGAAATTAGCAAGAAAGAAAGTTGCTCCTGATGATTAGGCTCCAACAAAATTTCAAGGGGTATGGTCTCCTGATCCACAGGCCCAGAGATTAAAGGTGACCCATCCACTGTTTCCATGGTAATTGGAGAGGCTCTTTGCTGAATTTCAATACCATGTTCCTTGGCAAATGCGATATCCATGAAATTGCCACCGGCACCAGAGTCAATCATAGCTGCACAGGAAATCCACTGTCCTGAACACAGGATCTTAAAAGGGAGAGAACAGTGAGAGTTCTTCTCTTTCAGCTCCTTGGTGGGTGAAGTCATAGAAAGTGAATGGAATACAGCGTTTAAAGGCAGGCTACATTCAGAGATGTCAGATTCATCATCACAGTTGTCATACTCCCCTACTGCTGCTAGCACCTTGTTAGGCCATCTAGGACACTTAGGACAATTGATCAAGAAGTGGTCAGACTGGCCGCAGTAGAAACATAGACTTTCACGAAGGCCATGCTCCTGCCTACGCTCATTAAGGCGAATGTCAATGCCCACACAATGCTGTATAAATGTCTCTAGCTCTTGTGGTGACTCAGAGCGAGCTAGTTCATCTTTTATAATACTAGACAGACCCCTTTTAAAAATAGGCAATTGTGCATAACTGTCCCAATTGGTATCTACCGCTAATCTCCTGAATTCAGTGGCATACTCAATAACAGAACGTTTAGCCTGGTGTAAAGACAACAAAGCAGATTCAGCGGTTGCACGGCGATTAGGGTCATCAAACATTAATGCCATAGCGGCCAAGAAATCATCCAAGTTATTTAACTGTGGGTCACGAGACTCAATCATCGGATTCGCCCAGGCGAGCGCTCGTGAGTTCAGTAGCATTATTACACACAATACTTTGGATCTATCAGTAGGAAAATGGTCAGCATGCACATCAAAATATAGCATACATTGATTCACAAAGCCACGAAATTTGACGCGATCACCATTAAATCTGAATGGGGGCAACTTAGGTGGGCTAGCTGGTGGCGGTTGCCCAGAGGGTAAAGTCACTTGTGAAGCTATTTGCATGCTTATGTCCTGAAAAGCCCGTCCATACTGGGACTCTATGCCAGCAAGTTTGTTTTCCTGGGCTGCCATGCGGTTGCTTAAGTCCTGCAAAGTTTGTCCAAACACTTGTTGATTGTGTTCAAAGCTTCCAAACTTCTTTTGCAGACCTTCCACATCTTTCTGCAGTGATCTAATTATGGAAAACACCTGCTCTAATCTGCTCTCTGCAGTCATTGTTCCAGCAGTCTCCTTTTTTTTATTGCTAGAGTATCCTGTAATAATTATAGGGGATAACTCAGGAGACTCTTTGCGTGGAACAAGACAACTACAGGACACAGTTTTATAAGTGGTAAAGTCTATATTATCACACTGTGATTCAATCAGGTGCAGAGAGAAACTCAAGTCCACAACACTTGGTGTAAATATTAAAGCAGCTTAGCAGTCTATACGAAACTTCAGAGGAAAATGCAATCAAGCAAAAAGTCTATGTAGCACATTTATTCTTGAGTTTACTTGACACGAATAAATCCTTGTCTTAGTCCAAACACAGATAGATAAGCTTATAAGGCAGTTCAAATTATATCTTAGCTCAACCAGGGAGGCCTGGTTAATAGTCTCAGGTTTTTGCAGAGCAGAAACAGCTTACATGTCCAGCAAATGAGATGGAAGTAAACACGAGCAGCAGATGAAGGAGGATTACTGGAAACTGGTGTATGCAGCAGGAACTCAGAGCAGAGTAGCAGGATAACCCCACAGGTTCACAGGAGCAGGTATGTAGCCAGGGAGTCACTGACAGTGTCGTACAGCAGTACATGGAGTGCCTATGTCTTTATGGTATTGCACCAAAGTACCTCAGTGTGCCTCAGTACAGATAAAAATGTGTGTCATTAGATGGTCAGCAATGTCTGTCAATATGCTTTATCTACATTATACGATTTGCTCTATAGTTGTAACTACTTATGCGCCTATAGGCTCTTATCTGCAAAGCAATATAAATAGATCCACGCAAAGAGGAACAAATGAACGGCATCTAGGGCCACAAATCACAACTTTTTTCAGACAATAGATCCACATTAACTGAATCTTGCGGCAGCTGTCTGCTGGTTTTGGTGCTCAGCATGAAAAAAGGATAAAGTCCACTTGAAAATAGGAAGACGGAATTCAGCACTCACCAGCTTGAAAAATATCCAACAGTCTTTAATTCATGTCAGTGCCAAAAGATGAAGGAGTGGACATTCAGGATATACAAGACATGCGTTGGAGAGAGGGAACGGACGACGACCATTTCACGATTGCTCGCTTCTATGGGTTCAGGGTCCCACAGAATAAATATATGTTGCGGTTTCCATGTGGGGATATTGGGGTTGGTGCCAGGCACAGTGCGTTTGCACTGGTTTACTGATGACCAGGCTCCCTAGGTAATGCGTCCCTGTGGTGACCCACTGACGCTCTCCCCTGTGACACATCTTGGGGGCAAGGCCTCAAGTCACTGGATACCGTACCCAGTACCTTCGGTGCTTCAGGATACCGGTGCAAATGCCACACACATGTGCCAATCATGGCACAGATTCTTGATAGGGCAAGAGGGGTATTTAACACCCTTACCCCCACTCAGTCAGCAATGGTGAAGGTAGATGTGAAACGCGTGTCAAGGAGCACTTGGTGACCCATGATTGACAGTGGGTCTGTGATGTTTTATTTGGTGCGGTGTGAGAGGCCTTGATTCGAGGATATGAACTATGACTTTTATGTACTGTGCACTTCCTTTTTGACTCTAATTAATTATTTAGGTAATTGAGTTCCATCTATTTACCTCTAGAACTATGAACCGTCACTATTACATAGGTCTATGACCTACATGCGCTAGGCACCTTATTTTCTATGTATTCACAATTATTTCTATTCATGGGTCCCACCACCATAGATGATGTCTCTTTTTTTGACATTCATATTTTATTCACTTTCTTTACAAGTGATTTTGCACACTAGTGTTTATTATTGCAAAGATGTGCTTTATATGTAGTCATTTTTTGCTATTTACCGTATATGGAAATAATATTTATAGGCTTTATTGTCAAGTAGTTTTACTGGTCATTTTCCACTATGAATATTTCTTAAGGATTACCAAAGTTATATTTTTTTCTTTATTTTCTCCTTATACTGTCATGTATGTAAAGTGATATAATTCATCTATGTAATTTAAAGGGAAGGTGCCATCAAAAAAAATTTTTTTGCAGCAATTGTAAAAATGTAAAGAATTAATGTTTACATTTTCTTAAAAAATATTATCATTTGTTTATAATTTAGTAAAATATGAAAAATAATTTGAAAAGTTTTGGAATTTCCACTTTTAAACACTAGGGGGAGCAGCTGCTGAAATTTCAGAAAAACCTAGTGTACAACTAGCTCACATTACAGCACTGCAGTAATTATGGGCGGAGTCTGCTGACGTGTGTGTGATGTCTCCTCTCCTTCCCTTCTGGGTGTCTGCTAAGGGATAAGAGCGGATGATATTCAGGAATCCAGTGAGCAGCCATTTTGTTGGTGACTGCAGAGTAAGGCTGCCGTCACACTAGCAGTATTTAGTCAGTATTTTACCTCAGTATTTGTAAGCCAAAACCAGGAGTGGAACAATTAGAGGAGAAGTATAACAGAAACATATGCACCACTTCTGCATTTATCACCCACTCCTGGTTTTGGCTTACAAATACTGAGGTAAAATACTGACCAAATACTGAATGTGTGACCGCAGCCTTAGGCTACTTTCACACTAGCGTTGTTTGCAATACGTCGCAATGCGTCATTCAGGAGAAAAAAAACGCATCCTGCAAAGTTGTCTGCAGGATTCGTTTTTTCACCATAGACTAACATTACCGACGCATTGCGATGTATTGCCACACGTCGCAACCGTCGTGCGACGGTTGCGTTGTGTTTTGGCGGACCGCCGCCACAAAAAAATGTTACATGTAACTTTTTTTGTGCGTCGAGTCCAACATTTTCGACCGCGCATGTGTGGCCGAAACTCCGCCCTCTCCTCCCCGGACCTTACAATGGGGCAGCGGAAGCGTCGTAAGACTGCTTCCACTGCCCACGTCGGGCATTTCTTTCACAGCATGTGTCGGTACGTCGGGCCGACGCACTGCGACGGGCCCGTACCGACGCTAGTGTGAAAGCAGCCTTAGGGTATGTTTCCACGTTCAGGAAACGCTGCTTGTTTGACGCTGCGCAGCGCTGCAGCGTCAAACAAGCAGCGTCCAGATGTTCCAGCATAGTGGAGGGGATTTGATGAAATCCCGTCTCCACTATGCGTGGAAACCCGCACGCGGCGGCCCTGCGACTACGGACATGCTGCGCGTCTTTTCAGATTGCAGCATGCCCGTACACCTTGCGGGGGCGCAGCGTCCCCGCAAGGCATATCACAGGGCCCTATGGGACAGAGCGATCATCCCGGATGTGAAGAGTTAACACATCCGGCATGATCGCGTCCCATTAAGGGGGCGGGGCTTAGCGCCGAGCGGCTTCGCCGCTGGGGCGATACCGCCGCCCATCCGTACCGTGGAGTCATACCCTTATACTGACAAGTAGACAGTCACCGAGGATGGCAGGCAGCAAGGATTCTGGGAGATATGTGGTGGAGGGAGCAGGGTGACAGCAGCACAGAGTATTTCAGGAGAGCAGTGTGCTGGTCTATGGGGGGCACCCTGTTTAGTGCGCGGAGCAGCCAGGGATTGTACACAGAGCACTGTCTTTTATACACATGGATGGACCGTCTCCTCAGAAATCCAGGAAACATTTCTGTGGATTGATGGCCTGTTCTGATCCAGACTTTGCATGCAGACCCCATTCCCCTCCTCAGATCCTGTCTTCTCCATCCTGTCCTGGCGATGTGTGAAAGCGAGGCGACAGGCGCAGTCTGGGGTGACGCTGGGAAGGAAATGTAGCCATATAGTAACGATAAAAATGAGACTCCTCTTCAGCTGCCTCACCAGCCTTCCCCTGACTGCACCTAACTGGAGGTCATGCTGCCCCCTCTATTACCCCAGACCCGCGTGCAGGTGCTCAGCCAGAACCACCCTATAATGGGTCCGCTTTCTGAAGATAATACTGCCATAGTGTTCTCACATAATACCGCCATATAGATCACACATAATACCGCCATATAGATCACACATAATGCTGTCCTATAGTTCTCACATAATACCATCATATAGATCGCAAATAACGACGCCATAGGGTTCTCACATAATACCGCCATATAGATCACACATAATACCGCCATATAGATCACACACAATACCATCAAATAGATCACACAATACTGTCATACAGTTCTCACATAATACCACCATATAGACCACACATAATACCGCCAGTGTTCTCACATACCGCCATATAGATCACACATAATACCTCCATAGTGTTCTCACATAATACCGCCACATACTTGTCACAATGCCGCCATATAGATCTCACATAATGCCGCCTTATAGATCACACACAATACCACCATATAATTCTCACAATACTGATAAAGCATAATACCACCATACAGATCACATAATACCGTCATATAGATCTCACATAATGCCATAATACAGCATGACCCCTGCAGCTCCTGTTATCGCACGCATTGAGTTGTGTGTGCAATGGGGAAAGACATGCAGGGGGGAGAGGAGTGCATAGGAGAGGATTAGATACACTGTTCACCAGACAGTATCACACAGGATAGGATTAGATACACGGCTCAGGCTACTTTCACACTTTCGTCTTTAGGGATACGTCACAATGCTTCGTTTTGGAGAAAAAACGCATCCTGCAAAGTTGCCCGCAGGATGTGCTTTTTCCCCATAGACTTACATTAGCGACACATTGCGACGTATGGCCACACGTCGCATCCGTCGTGCGACGGATGCGTTGTGTTTCGGCGGCCGCGACGCGCAAAAAAAAGTTCCATGTAACTTTTTTTGTCCGTCGGTTCCGCTTTTTCTGCCCGCTCATGCGCGGCCGGAACTCCGCACCCTCCTCCCCACTCATCACACTGGGTAGCGGATGCGTCGTAAGACTGCATCCGCTGCCCACGTTGTGCTAAATTTAGCACAACATCCGTCGGTACGTCGGGCCAACGGTTTGCGACGGCCCCGTACTGACGGAAGTGTGAAAGTAGCCTCAGCAGACAGTATCACACAGGAGCAGATTAGATACACAGGTCAGCACAGTATAGGATTAGATACACAGGTCAGCATACAGTATCACACAGTATAGGATTAGATACACGGCGCAGCAGACAGTATCACACAGGATAGGATTAGATACACGGCTCAGCAGACAGTATCATACAGGATAGGATTAGATACACGGCTCAGCATAGTATCACACAGGATAGGATTAGATACACGGCTCAGCATAGTATCACACAGTATAGGATTAGATGCATGGCTCAGCACACAGTATCACACAGGATAGGATTAGGTACACGGCTCAGCAGACAGTAACATACAGGATAGGATTAGATACACGGCTCAGCATAGTATCACACAGGATAGGATTAGATACACGGCGCAGCAGACAGTATCATACAGGATAGGATTAGATACACGGCTCAGCATAGTATCACACAGGATAGGATTAGATACACGGCTCAGCATAGTATCACACAGTATAGGATTAGATGCATGGCTCAGCACACAGTATCACACAGGATAGGATTAGATACACGGCTCAACATAGTATCACACAGGAGAGGATTAGATACACGGCTCAGCATAGTATCACACAGTATAGGATTAGATGCATGGCTCAGCACACAGTATCACACAGGAGAGGATTAGATACACAGCTCAGTTAGTATCACACAGGAGATGATTAGATGCATGGCTAAGCAGACAGTATCACACAGGAGAGGAGTAGATACACAGCACAGTAAAGCCCCCGTCTCACATAGCGAGATCGCTAGCGATATCGCTGCTGAGTCACAAGTTTTGTGACGCAACAGCGACCTCAGTAGCGATCTCGCTATGTGTGACACGTACCAGCGATCAGGCCCCTGCTGCGAGATCGCTGGTCGTGTCGGAATGGCCTGGACCTTTTTTTGGTCGTTGAGGTCCTGCTGACATCGCTGAATCGGTGTGTGTGACACCGATCCAGCGATGTCTTCACTGGTAACCAGGGTAAACATCGGGTTACTAAGCGCAGGGCCGCGCTTAGTAACCCGATGTTTACCCTGGTTACCAGCGTAAATGTAAAAAAAAACAAACAGTACATACTTGCCATCTGATGTCCGTCAGGTCCCTTGCCGTCTGCTTCCTGCTCTGACTGAGATCCGGCCGTACAGCGAGAGCAGAGGCAGCAGTGACGTCACCGCTGCGCTCTCGCTGTACGGCTGCTCAGTCAGAGCAGGAAGCAGATGGCAAGGGACCTGACGGACATCAGATGGCGAGTATGTACTGTTTGTTTTTTTTTACATTTACGCTGGTAACCAGGGTAAACATCGGGTTACTAAGCGCGGCCCTGCGCTTAGTAACCCGATGTTTACCCTGGTTACCCGGGTGCTGCAGGGGGACTTCGGCATCGTTGAAGACAGTTTCAACGATGCCGAAGTCGTTCCCCTGATCGTTGGTCGCTGGAGAGCGGTCTGTGTGACAGCTCCCCAGCGACCACACAGCGACTTACCAACGATCACGGCCAGGTCGTATCGCTGGTCGTGATCGTTGGTAAATCGCTATGTGAGACGGGGCCTTAACACACATGGGAGGAGATAACTGCTCAGTCAGCACCACAAAGGAGAGGATTAGATTCCCTCTCCCCCTCCCCACTGATACTTACTTCACGGCTCCCGGCTGAGTCCTTCTCCCTCCCGTCCTTGGTCTCCTCCTCCTCCTCCTATGACTGCAGGGCTCCTGTGATTATCCTGGTAAGCTGGAGCTCACAGCTGCAGTGTGAGCTCCAGGAAGATGGCGCTGGTCTCCTGCCTCTACTGTGGTGTGGACGGCTTAGGGGGCGTGGCCAGAGCACAGCAGAAAGCAGCTTATAATGGTAGGTATAGAGTCGGCTCCCGACTGCAGATCTCTATGCCCTGGGCTGCCGTAAATGCAGAGTGTAAGTGACGTGCAGCTTCACTTACACTCCTGCAAAGCAAAATGGCGGCGCCCAGTGGCTGAAAAAAAAATTAATAATAAAAAAAATGTTAAAGTTAAAAAATGTAAATTTGTATTAAAAATAATTGTTTATATAAACAATCATTTTTAATACAAAAAATAAACTGCGGCACCTTTCCTTTAAAGGTTTATCACGTGTAGTGTTTTTTCCGTGTCACTATTACTCCCTATTTACTTATTTTTATGTTTTTATAATTTTTTCTATGGTGATTCATAAAAAATATTCATTTTTATACATTTTTTTTTACAAGGGTCTTATTTTCATTATTGTATTAATTGCCTTAGTACAGGTTCAAAGCACACAACTGCAGTATGCATGAAGCTAAAAAGTAGCAGAAAAACAAATGTACATCAAAATAAAAAAGCCTTAGTCACAGCAAATCTGTGACTAAGTTCACATGTAACGTGGATTTTACAACAAATTTGTCTCAATTTGTGTCAAAATCCGCAGATAAAAATAGCAATGTATACTTTACTTTTCCTCCAGGATGTAGCCAGCATTTGACATATTTTCAGATAAGATATATCTCACCCACATGTATCATACAGGGCTGGCTACATAGTTAATACAGTTGAAAAAAAAACTAGATTGGAAAGGGTAAGGCTATGTGCCCACGTTGCAGAATGTTAGCAGAGTTTTCCTAAACAAAACCAGACTCCTTTTGCAGGAAATCTGCTCGTGTTTTTTCGTGTTTTTCTCGCGTATTTTTTGCATATTTTTCCGGAGCTTCCCACTACTATATTATATAGTGGCAAATCCGGAGATTTTCCGCAAAATTAATGAACATGCTGCGTTTTTTTCCGCAATGTGTTTTTTTGCGGAAAAAAATGCAGCATGGGCACAAAACTTGCGAATTGCATTCTAATAATGGGATGCTTAATGTAAGCTTTTTGTAGCGTTTTTGCAGTGGAAAACTGACGAAAAAACGCAAAAAAAACCCTAAAAAATCCTGAATGTGGGCACACAGCCTTAAAGGAAGGGGAATATGTGCGAAAACACAATCCACAGGACTAAATACAGTATTCATAAAAGGTCTTTACACACATTCATAATTATTTAATTTCTTCTTAAAAAAGTATCTAAGCTTTATTTAAACCATCAAAGATTCCCACTGTGACAAACTCTTGACGTGGACTAGTCTACCGTTCTTATGGTAAAAACATTCGGTCTCCTATGGAGATTGTACTTTTTTTTCCCTAGGAGGTGGGAGTCTCCCCCTTGTCTTTTGAGGGAGTTTTACACAGCTTTTGACCATATTTTTTGTATGGGCGATTCATATATTGTACAAGTTAATCATATCCCTTTTTATTCATCTCTTCTCATAACTAAATGAATGTAATTCTTGTAATATTTCCTCAGAATCTCCAGGTTCCTTATTATTATACATTTTTATAGCACCATTTATTCCATGGCGCTTTACATGTGAAAAGGGGCAAATACAGACAAATACAATTAAACATGAGCAAAAAACAAGGCATACAGGTACATAAGGAGGGAGGCAGTTTTTGTGGCTTTTCTTTGTACTTTTTCTAACTCCTGGGCCTCCTTTCTGTGAACTAGTGCCCACAACTGAAATGCATATTCCAGATGAGGTGACACTAACGCATTGTAAAGTGGTAGTATTACACCCTGTCCTGCAAATTTATGCCTCTTTTAATACATGAAGCTTCTGATTTACATTTTACATTGCATGCTGTTACTTATTATTTAATCTACTAGAACAACCAGATCCTTTTCTACAAGTGACTCTCCTAGTTTTACTTCCCCTGATGCCTACATATTATTAGGGTCCATGTGTATAATTTAGCATTTCTCCACTTTGAGTGTTTGGGCATCTACTTGGTAGATGAGGTTTAGTTTGTCTAAGTTAGCCTATAACTTATGAATATCTTCCATAGACTGCACTATACTGCATAGTTTGGTGCCATCTGCAAAATTACAAAAATATTATTAATCCCATCTTCTATATCATTATTAAATAAGTTAAAATAATAGCGGACCCAGTACTAAACCTTGGGGTACACCACTTATAATGGGAGACCATTCATTGTAGTAGTCATTAAGAACTCTCTGAGTCTTTCTACTGGGAACGACCTGGGGACCTTTTTGAAAATGTTACTCCACTTGCTTACGAAAGATGGTGATAAGTTCATTATTTAGGTTATTCTACCCATGCCCCCTTAGGGTACTGTCACACATTGAAATTTCCATCGCTACGACGGTACGATTCGTGACGTTCTAGCGATATCGTTACGATATCGCTGTGTCTGACACGCTACTGCGATCAGACACCCTGCTGAGAATCGTACGTCGTAGCAGATCGTTTGGAACTTTCTTTCGTCGCTTGATCACCCGCTGACATCGCTGGATCGTTGTGTGTGACAGCGATCCAGCGATGTCTTCGCTTGTAACCAGGGTAAACATCGGGTAACTAAGCGCAGGGCCGCGCTTAGTAACCCGATGTTTACCCTGGTTACCAGCGTAAACGTAAAAAAACAAACCGTACATACTCACCCGTCAGTGTCCTTCAGGTCCCTTGCCGTCTGCTTCCTGCTCTGAGTGCCGGCCGGAAAGTGAGAGCAGAGCGCAGCGGTGCTGCGCTCTGCTCTCACTGTACGGCTGCACTCAGAGCAGGAAGCAGACGGCAAGGGACCTGAAGGACACCGACGGGTGAGTATGTACTGTTTGTTTTTTTACGTTTACGCTGGTAACCAGGGTAAACATCGGGTTACTAAGCGCGGCCCTGCGCTTAGTTACCCGATGTTTACCCTGGTTACCCGGGGACTTCGGCATCGCTCCAGCGCCGTGATTGCAAAGTGTGACCGCAGTCTACGACGATGGAGCGATGATTATACGACGCTGCGACGTCACGAATCGTGCCGTCGCAGCGATGAAAATTTCAATGTGTGACGGTACCCTTAGAGTACATTCCATACAGATGATTATGGCAGAGACTTTGCCCCTGTTGATCCTCTTCTCTGCTTCACAGCATGTGATTCGAAGTGTGTTGTCCAACACGTAGCAGTAATAATAACATCACTTTTTATGGCTTTGGATGTTTACACAGGGAGGATACAGCCGCTTACCATCATTACCGATCAATACTTTTCAGCAGCTGCTCAATCAATGCAAAACAAGCAACACAAAGGGTCAATTGCCATTTTTGTTAATACTGCACATGGCAAATATCCTGCAGTTCCAGAGGCGGATGCCAAGTCTTACAATAAGATTAAGCACAAGAAAATGTGTTATGCCCTCCAGGCAAAGTTATACTGCAACTGTGATACACAGCAAAAAGTGCAGATTCTGGAAAAAGTCTTTTTAGGAGTACGATTCCCATTGCAGACTTTCTGCAACAGAGATGGCACAGAGAAATCCACATTGGTATTTACTATTGTAGATATTGTTGTGAAGATGGTGCAGGGGAGACGTCCCTTTCACCCTCTTTAGATTAAGTTCCCACAATGAGTATTTGCTGTAAGACACTGCATTTTTGGTGCAGTAAAAATACACAGCACCAAAAAATCATATTGGAATGTTAAAGAGGATGGCCACTACTTCCCATGTGCTTTTCACGTGCCCTAATTCCTAAAGATAAGCACTTCCCTAAATACCTTGCTGCACCAAAACCTGCTGTACCCTGAGCTGCTCTCCTGCCCACGTGATCTTCTGGCTGAGAATCTGCTGCTTCCTGGGATGTCACGTCAGATTCTCCCTCACTTTCGAACTCTGGAAGTTGATGGGTGGGTGTGTGAATGGGTGGGCTTATTGAGTGGGCAGTGCATAGTGCGTATGCGGGTGGGGTGCACTCAGCAGAACTCACTGTTCAGTGAATGCCATACACCAGATATCCGCTTAAAGGCAGTGCCAAACACCACAGACACCCACTTAAGTTCAATGTCACATATCACAGACACCCGCTTAAAGGCAGTGCCAGACACATGCTTAAAGGTAATGCCACACAGCACAGACAACCGCTTACAGGCAATATCGCACACGACAGACACCCATTTAAATGCAATGCCGTACACCACAGAATGAATTAATGTACTTGTTATAACCATGGAACAGCTACTACTGATCTTTCAGCATATGGATGTCATGGTTATGACATGGTTAATGTCCTGTTCTCTCAGGGTTAATGTTGTTGGCCTCTCTTTCTAGATGGGAGTCATATTTATACTCACTCCAAACTGGGTTTCTCTGTCAGCTATATGTTCTGCTTTAGTCTGTGTGATTGACCCCTGGAGTGTGTGCTCTGTTTTGCATTGTGTTTCTCTTGCTCTCCGTGCATTACTCTGTTCTTCTGGATTACTGAACTCTGGCTTCACTTGTGACTATCCACTGTCTCTCCCCTTTGGTACCTCGTGATCTCCTGGCTCCGAACTTTGCTTGTTTGATAACTCTCTAGTGTTTATCCCTTCTCTGTACCCCATGGTCTGACTCAGCCCCCTGACCTACTCCCACCATATCACATGTTTCAGGTCCTGTTGGTTACCAGATTAGCTCAGCTCCTTTGCTGCTGTGTGCAGCTCTCCCTGCAGCATTGATACCTGGGAGCGTGACATTATAACTGACCTTAGTCTTTTTCCCTGGTGGGGGGGTGTTGGTATGCCATGGGTCCGGTACAGGCTCTCACGGAGCAGATTAATGAGCTCTCCCAGCTTTTGCAGAAGCTGTCCGTGGAGCAGCAAGCCCTGGTCCACTCGCACCAACAGGTGCAGAGAGATGTGATAGGTGCTTTACAGATGTCTGCTCCATTGGGGTTCCGGGAGGGGGCCCCCACTGATGTATCCCTAGCGGACCCCGAACCACTGGTAAAGTTACCCGATAGTTTTTCTGGAGATAAAAAATGGTTTAAGGTTAGTGATGAGCGAGTGTACGCGTTGCTCGGGGGGGGTTTTAGGGTTGTTCTTTGAGTTGCGTCCCCAGACCTCTGGAAATGAAAGGCAGAAGGTGGGGGGAGTAATGTCCTTGTTAAGGGGGCTCCACAGGCATGGGCTTTCTCTCTCCCTTCCTCTGCTCCTGAACGCATGTCTGCGAACCTGTTCTTTGAAGCTCTGGGGCACATTTATGATGAGCCTGATAGAGTGCATCTGGCGGAGGATATGGTGATGAGTGTGCTACAGGGGAGGCACTCTGCTGAATGGTTCTACTCAGAGTTTAGGCGTTGGGCAGCCGAAGTTTCTTGGAAAGAAGCAGCCCTGAGGGGGTTGTTTCGCAAGGGTCTGTCTGACCATCAGAAGGACGATCTGGCACTTCATCCTCCTCCTGATACCCTGGAGGACGCCATGACACAGGCGGTCCAAATGGATCGGAGACTCCATGCTAGAGGAGTGATGCAACAAGAGACTTCCTTGTACTCCAAATTGTGTGACGCTTTACCTGTATCTGAGACCATGGAGATTGGGTTAGTCTTGGTTATGGAGTAAGAGAGAAGCACCGTAAAGAGACAACCAACTGTGGAGCCTCTGGACAGTGGAAAAGGAACTGCCTCTCCTGCCCTTCTTCTGTGAAACTGTCAGAGAAACGACTGAGTCTGGGCAACAATCGAGGAGGTTGTCCAGACTCCCAGGTACATTTTCTCTCACTTGCAAAAATTGTGCTCCAAGTGGTATTGAAACTTGCTGGCGGTCCTGTGGTGACCACCGCCTTTGTTGACTGCGGTTCTTACATTAATTTGATTGATGCCCAAGTTGTGACTCGTAATAAGATAGGGACAGTCAAGCTGAAAGACCCTGTTAAGATTGTGGCTGTTGATTCATCCCCTCTTACCCGGGATGGAATTTGTTTCAGGACTGATGTCTTTTCTCTGAAAGTGGGTTTGACTCGTGGAAAAATTAAGTTGTTTTGTTATGAAAAATCTGCCTGCAGCCCTGGCTGCAACGCCACAATCCTGTCATTGATTGGGTGGCAGGAGAGATCACTCAATGGGGATGTAAGGGTAATGGTCCGTGTTGTAACCTGGGACCTTTTGTTAACTCGGTAAAGTCTGTATCTGTGTCGTCTGTCGGTCTGGAGGGTATTCCGGAGTACTTGAAAGACTCTGAAGACGTGTTTTCCGAAAGCGAGGCTGAGGCGCTTCCACCACATCGACCCGGTGATTGTGCCATTGATTTAGTCCCAGGAGCCAAATTACCCAAGGCTCGTCTGTACAATTTGTCTGGGCCTGAGTGCCAATCCATGAAAGAGTACATCATAGAGAGTCTCCACAAGGGGTATATTTGGCCTTCTGTCTAACCTGTGGCAGCCAGGTTTTTCTTTGTGAAGAAAAAAGATGGTGGTTTGCGACCGTGCCTCGACTTTCGGGAACTGAATAAGATTACTGTGAAAAACATGTATCCGCTTCCTCTGAGTCCTGATTTATGTAATCAACTCACTAGGGTAAAGTGGTTTTCTAAACTTAACTTATGAGGGGCTTATAACCTTATAAGGATCCGAGAGGGGGATGAATGGAAAACAGCATTTCTGACGACTGAGGGCTTATTCGGTCTCACTAATGCCCCTGCTGTTTTCCAGAATTTCATTAATGTTGTTTTTTTCTGACCTGATTGGGTGCTATGTTGTCATTTACCTTGATGACATCTTGATATACTCAGAGGACAGTCAGTCACACTTACACCATCTACATATGGTTCTTGTGAGACTCAGGGAGAGCCATTTATACACTAAGCTGGAGAAGTGTTCATTCTTTATGCAAGAACTGTCTTTTCTGGGTTTAATTGTATCGGGAGGGATTCCGCATTGATCCGAGGAAAGTTCAGGACATTTCTGATTGGGTGCAACTTCATGACCTGAAGGGGTTGCAACGATTTCTGGGCTTCGCTAATTATTCTAGGAAGTTCATTAAAGGGTTTTCGCAGGTGGTGAAACCCTTAACGGACCTCACACTCAAAGGGGCAGAATTTGCAGAATTGTGTCACGGGGAGACAAGGAGGGCGAGAGCTAATAACCCGGGCCCTTGCAATTTCCCTCAGACTAGGGAAACCCTGTCTGACCCTCTACCTGAAGTTTACACTGAAGGTGTGCATGTCCAGGCCTCCACCCTCACCCTGATTCCTGATTCAGCCCTAGACTGAACACCACCACCCACCACCTAGTGAATGCAATAGACCAATGCCCACAGTTATAACAAACAAAGGAAAATATACACCACGCCGCGGTCACTCAGGAATACACTATAAATGTGCAGGGCAAAATAAATACAAATATAGGAAGGAGTAAATAAGACAAAGGAAAATACACCACCAGCAACGATTCTCCAACAACCAGCTCTCCACTACGGACCGAGATAACTACGGATAAGACAGAAGCTATAATCGGCGACGCCCAAAGATCAGGAGAACTATTTAAAGGAAATGGGCATGGCCCAGCTTCCAATCCGAGGATCAGATAAATTAACCCCGGAGCAGCCAGACGAAAACTAGCCGACGCCAATGAGCAAACAGTGGCCAAACGCGGAATTACCGCTGTCTTTCAGACGACCTGGTCTGAACAGTGTCCAACATGACAAATTGTTGTATTAATCAGTCTACTGGCAAATCTCCCTTTCAGGTCAATTATGGGTTTGTTCCGCAGTTTGGAGAATGTTCCTGCATGGATTCTGGTTTTCCTGGTGCTGAGGGTTTGGTGCAACAGTTAAGAACCCTTTGGAGGGAGGTTCAAGGGAACATCTCCAAATCCCAAAAGATTTACAAACATTTTGCGGACAGGACGAGGGGTTCAGCTCCTACACTGACTGTGGGGGAAAAGGTATGGTTGTCTACCCGTAATATCAAACTTAAGATACCCTCTATGAAGTTGGGCCCCAGGTTTATAGGTCCATACAAGATTATAGAGGTGATCAACCCGGAGGCCTATAGATTACAGTTGCCCAACTCCTTCAAAATATCTAATGTCTCCCACAGGTCCCTATTAAAACCTGTGGGGATGGTTAGAGAAGATTCCTCATCCAATGTTACGCCAGTATTGGTTGAGGGTCAGCTGGAGTACGAGGTAGGGCGCATCATTGATTCACGGTGGGTGCATCGAAGGCTTCAGTACTTAATACATTGAAAGGGATATTCTATTGAGGATTGGTCATGGGTGCCGGCCAGTTCTGTGCGTGCTGATCGACTGGTGCTGGCTTTTCATGCCAGATACCCTGAGAAGCCTGGGGTCCAGTGGCTCCCCGTTAAGGGGGGGTACTGTCATGGTTAGGACATGGTTAATGTCCTGTTCTCTCAGGGTTAATGTTGTCCTTTCTTTCAAGATAGGAGGGGTATTTATACTCACTCCAAACTGGGTTTCTCTGTCAGCTATACCTTCTGCTTTAGTCTGTGTGCTTGACCCCTGGAGTGTGTGCTTGGTTTTGCATTGTGCTTCTCTTGCTCTCTGTGCGTTATTCTGTTTGTTCTTCTGGATTACTGAACTCTGGCTTCACTTCTGACTATCCCATCTCTCCCCTTTGGTACTTCGTGATCTCCTGGCTCTGATCTTTGCTTGTTTGATAACTCTCTAGTGTTTATCCCTTCTCTGTACCCCAGCGACTGGCTCCACCCCCTGACCTCCTCCCACCCTGTTACCTTTTAAGCAGTTGTCTTAGGTGCATGGCATTGCATGTTAAACAGTTGTCTTTAATAGATGTCACTGCCTGTTAAGCAGCGGTTTAGTGTGTGGCATTAACTATCAGGCAGTTGTCTTTGGTGTATGGCATTGTCTGTTAATCAGTTGTCTTGATATGACATTGCCTGTTAAGCAATTGTCTTTGATGTATGGCGCTGCCTGTTAAGCAGTTGTCTTACCCATCAGCCATGTCGGGGGAGTAGGAGATAATCTTTATTGTTAGGGCTGCTGTAATGGTATACAATTCGTACATTACTTCTATTCCCTGCAGTGTTTTATACAGGAAATGTTGCTCATGTGTGTGAAGCTGGGGCAGTAGTGGGAGGGGTGTAGACGGAGTTACAGGTCTGTGCTCACTGCTGGCTTGCAGCTCAGCACAAGGAATGATGGGACAGAAGGGAACAGAGGATTCTAAACAGGAAGTGATCTCTATGACAAGAGAGCTGGTGACAAAAAGCTAAGCAAAAAGGCATAAAAGAACATTAGACTTGGCAGAAAAGGTACATGGGGATGTTTAGGAACAATACCCTTAAGCACTTATGGCAATACTATTAATTGAGTAAGGATTGTGGAAAAGCTCTTTAACCAGACATTACAAAGGGTGAAATTTGCACTGATATTTGTAGCATAAATTGACATGCTGTGGATGTTAAATCTGCAGCTTTTGTCATTTACGGTATGCTGCTGATAATTTTTGCAGAATGTTCATAAGATTTCTTAAAATACTACACTGTAATAGATAGCAGATTTTTTGCAAACTGTTACGGAGCAGAAAATCTGCATTTTTTTTGCAATGATGAAAGAAAAAGGAGCTGATCACATACAGCAATTAACCAGACAAACAATAATTCCTTCTTCATTGTGAATACTTTTATTTTTTTTCTAGTTAATGCAAAAACAATTTTCAAGGTTGGGCCAGATTCATGATCCTAAAGGGTCAAAAGTTATTTTCTGTTGACATTGTTTAAAGGGGTTTCCAAATCCTATACAAATAACTCACAGGATGTGTTCATACATTTTTTCCTGTGTTAGCAATTTGTGTTACCACACAAAATTCTGCTATGAAGTTTTTTGTCGATCCTTGCTGCGGTTGTAACATAATGAGCGACCCTGAATGTTTAATTGCAGGCAGTACAAATTATTCCAATTCTATTTGCAATCATTGCTAATTATAGCAAAAAAACAAAAAATCAACATAACGAAGACTGGGTTAAAGGTACCGTCACATTAAAGGTACCGTCACATTAAGCGACGCTGCAGCGATAGCGACAACGATGCCGATCGCTGCAGCGTCGCTGTTTGATCGCTGGAGAGCTGTCACACAGACCGCTCTCCAGCGACCAACGATGCCGAGGTCCCCGGGTAACCAGGGTAAACATCGGGTTGCTAAGCGCAGGGCCGCGCTTAGTAACCCGATGTTTACCCTGGTTACCAGCGTAAAAGTAAAAAAAACAAACAGTACATGCTCACCTGCGCGTCCCCTAGCCTCTGCTTCCTGACACTGACTGAGCTCCGGCCCTAACAGCACAGCGGTGACGTCACCGCTGTGCTTTCACTTTCACTTTAGGGCCGGATCTCAGTCAGAGCAGGAAGCAGACGCTGAGGGACGCGCAGGTGAGCATGTACTGTTTTTTTTTTTTACTTTTACGCTGGTAACCAGGGTAAACATCGGGTTACTAAGCGCGGCCCTGCGCTTAGTAACCCGATGTTTACCCTGGTTACCAGTGTAAAACATCGCTGGTATCGTTGCTTTTGGTGTCAAACACAACGATACACGGCGATCGGACGACCAAATAAAGTTCTGGACTTTATTCAGCGACCAGCGACATCACAGCAGGATCCTGATCGCTGCTGTGTGTCAAACTAAACGATATCGCTAGCGAGGACGCTGCAACGTCACGGATCGCTAGCGATATCGTTTAGTGTGACGGTACCTTAACACTACGTTTGGGCTTTACATTTGGTAGGAACGTTTAAAGCATACGAGCAAATGAATACTGCAGACTATGCAAATATTATATATGCTATGTAAACCCATGCAGTTTTATATATTTTTTTATTAACTAATACAAAATATGCCAATAGGGACATACTTTTGGCATACTTCTGGCTATAAAAGTCTAGGATTGTCAAATGTATACAGTTAAAACGAGAAATTTACATACACTAATTGTACCCAATTACAGTGTGATGCAATTCTCTCACAGGAAACAATCGCAGCACAGGTGCAGAAAAGACGGAGAACTTAATTTCTCCATCTTCTCCATTGACTCTGTGACAATGTAAATCATTCGGATGTCATCAGAGTGCAGTCCGATGACTCACATTCACCCATAGACTCATAAGGGTTAGTGCGATCTGATTATCGGATGATCTCACAGCATGCTGTGATTATTTAATGATGCCGTTTCTGCATAAGAAAATAATCGTCAGATCTGCGCTGCCCCATAGTATAACATTGGTCCGAGTGCTATCCAATAAAACATCAGATAGCACTCAGTCGATTTACGTGCCACTATGAGTGTACCCTAGGGCCCCTACACAAATTAGAATAAAGTCAGAGATACTCGCTGATTTTGGCAGGACCAGCCGACCACCTGATATGTATAGTGGTCTCATGATTTTTCCCCAACAGCTGATTTATAAAGTCAGACATAGCACACGTTCACACTACGCAAGTGTTGCTGGAGTAGAAGGCTGAAAATTCATTAAAGAATTCACTTAATGAATGGCTTGTGCTGCTCCAGAAATGCTACTCCAGTCAGGGACTAGAAAACACTGGCCCTTTTGATGAAATTTGACGGATAGGCATGACCATTCCAAGGCTCATCTCCAGCTATGCCCGTTTAGGTATGGCTGACTTAAACTGGTATGAAACTGGAAAAAGTTGCAATATTTTTGCATTGTGCAAAAAATTGCGACCTTTCAAAGCTTTGACACCAGTTTTCTGTTGTAAAAGCTTTGATGAATCGGCCTCTTAATATTTTTGCTGTCTTAGGGCTGTCCCACACGTCCAGATAATTCCGGTACCGGAAAAAATCGGTACCGGAGTTATCCGTGTCCGTGTGCCCATGAGCTCATGTAGGCCATACGTGCGGCACACGTGTGCCGCTTGTGTGCCGAGTGGGTACCACACGGAGCGTGTGGTACCCACGTGTGTGGTACACTGCATCGTGCTGAAGCCGCGATTCATATCTTCTGTGCAGCAGCGTTTGCTGCATAGAAGATATGAATAATAGTGTTTAAAATAAAGATCTATCTGTCTATTTTAAGACATGCATTCATATGGGGGAATTGGGAGAAATAAATGTCGATCGAATGAGGGTTTAGCTGACAGCGATCTAAGATCTGTGGGCACCATCTGTGCTCGGATCATAGCCAAAGTGGTCGGCCTTCACAGCATGGATAGTGCAGTCTGCAGATTGCCGTCAAATTTACCGAAACACAGAAGGGGGGGCATTACCATCAAAAGGAGCCTTTAAAGTTCCTTGAAGCCATTAAAAAAATGCATGACTTTTAAACAGAAGCCATGACATTAGTGTGCGCAGGGCCTAGAGATCCGCATTTACACAAATGTTAATAACTTATGTTCCAGTTGTGTATTACTATAAAATGTTCATATGAGTGTCGATTCTCTCAGTCACGGTCCTATTCTTTGCAGCTTCTATGTATTTCCACAAGTCTATGTGAAAGAGCTGCCAGCTCCATTGTGGCCGGCAAGGTCCTTTTTGAATCCCAGTTTGGTAACTAGACAGGAGTAAGAAACCGTCACATTGTTCACAGATCCTTTAGAAATTGGATAAAGTCTCAATAAATTACATTTTCTCCTTTCAAAATGAATAAAGCTGTCGGAAGATTTTTGGGGAAAGACAGATTTGACTTATTTAGTCTGAAGAAAAAAAATCTATTATTTGCCAGTGACAACAGACTCTCAGTGTGACTCTTCCGATACCCTGGCGGCTTCTCTTTATGAAATTCATTGGGGTAATAAAATAGGTTTGTAGCAACTATTCTCTTATTGTCTTCTCTACTCCTTGGCGGTCACTGAAGATGTAATTTTTTTTCACTGACTCTTGAAATTGACCTAGATAACGAGTAACCTCTAGCAGTGGGGGAACGCAGGATGCTCAAGGCTACTTCCAGTCACTAGTCCGCTATAATCCTTTCTTCACTTTACAATAAAGACCTCTTAGGGGGAAAGAGGGCGTCTTCTTCGTCTCTTTTTTGAACTCTCATCATTGCTGGGGTCATTTGTCTAGCTGTTAATGGAGCAGTTCGGAGGCCTAGGCTATTGTCCTTCTGCCCATCATTCACAAAAGAGTGAAAGCAATCACTTCTCCAAAAGAAAGATTGACTGTCACTGACCCATTCATCCCACAGTGTACAGGACTCTGCTGAATGCCATTATTCGTTGCTACTTTCTGATATTTAGCATCATCTAATGGAACAAATAACATGTAACAAGAGTCCCCTGACCATATCTTATCAGCTTAGAACGCTTACACCTATATTGTCCAAACACTTCAAAGCTTTTCACATATATTCTGAAAGTGCAATTCCTGTGACTATTAATAGCATCACCATTTCAGTAGTTATTCCCAATTTAATACAGAGTTTTGTTTCTTACTTATCATAAGAATTGATGATAATAATAGGCAGGCAATTTTTCCTCTAAGATTTGTTTTATTCTGCACGCCCATGCTAAGTAGAGAAACTATAATACTGCCCCTATGTACAATAATATAGTTAATATAATACTGTCCTTATGTATAATAATATAACTACCATAATGCTGCCCCAATGTACAAGACTATAACTACTATAGTACTGTCCCTATGTACAAGAATATAACTACTATAATACTGCTCCTATGTACAAGAATATAACTACTATAATACTGCCCCTATGTACAAGAATATAACTACTATAATACTGCCCCATGTACAAGAATATAACTACAATAATATTGTCCTCTATGTACAATAATATAACTACTATAATACTGCCCCTTATGTACAAGAATATAACTACTATAATACTGCCCCTATGTACAAGAATATAACTGCTATAATACTGCCCCTATGTACAAGAATATAACTACTATAATACTGCTCCTATGTACAAGAATATAACTACTATAATACTGCCCCATGTACAAGAATATAACTACAATAATATTATCCTCTATGTACAATAATATAACTACTATAATACTGCCCCTTATGTACAAGAATATAACTACTATAATACTGCCCCTATGTACAAGAATATAACTGCTATAATACTGCCCCTATGTACAAGAATATAACTACTATAATACTGCCCCTATGTACAAGAATATAACTACTATAATACTGCCCCTATGTACAAGAATATAACTACTATAATACTGCCTCCTATGTACAAGAGTATAACTACTATAATACTGCCCCTATGTACAAGAATGTAACTACTATAATACTGCCCCATGTACAAGAATATAACTACTATAATACTGCCCCTATGTACAAGAATGTAACTACTATAATACTGCTCCTATGTACAAGAATATAACTACTATAATACTGCTCCTATGTACAAGAATATAACTACTATAATACTGTTCCTATGTACAAGAATATAACTACTTTAACACTGCTCCTATGTACAATAATATAACTACTATATTGCTGCTCCTATGTACAATAATATAACTACAATAGTATTGCCCCTATGTGCAAGAATATAACTACTATAACACTGCTCCCTATGTACAACAATATAATGACTATAGTACTGCCTCCTATGTACGAGAATAAAACTTCTATAATACTGCCCCTATGTACAAGAATATAACTACTATAATACTGCCCCTATATAAAAGAATATAACTACTATAATACTGCTCCTATGTGCAAGAATATAACTACTATAATACTGCCCCTATATACAAGAATATAGCTACCATAATACTGTCCCCAATGTGCAAGAATATATAACTACTATAATACTGCCTCCTATGTACAATATAACTACTATAATGCTGCCCCTATGTACAAGAATAAACCTACTATAATACTGCCCCCTATGAATATAATAATAATATAACTACCATATTTTCCGGCGTATAAGATGATTTTTTAACCCCTGAAAATCGTCTCAAAAGTCGGGGGTCGTCTTATACGCCGGGTACGGCGTGTGCAGGGAGCGATCCTGGATGGTTCCCAGGGTCTGAAGGAAAGGAGACTCTCCTTCAGGCCTGGGATCCATATTCATGTAAAAAAAAAAGAATAAAAACAAAAAATATGGATAAACTCACCCTCCGACGGCCCCTGGCTCTCAGCGGTGCAAGCGGCATCCTCCG